>NC_056744.1:1737111539-1737154039 GCF_019279795.1 Protopterus annectens
AGATATATATATATATATATATATGCAGTGGATATAAAAAGTGTACACGTCCCTGTTAAAATGCCAGGTTTTTGGGATATAAAAAAATTAGACCACAATAAATAATTTCAAAACTTTTCCCACCTTAAATATGACCTATAACCTGTTCAATTCAATTGAAAAACAAACAAATCTTTTAGGGGAAAAATATAAAAAATAAAAAAAACATACAATAAGCTGGTTGCATAAGTGTGCACACCCTTAAACTAATACTTTGTTGAAGCACCTTTTGATTTAATTATAGCATTGTCTTCTTGGGTAGGAGTCTATCAGCATGGCAAAGCTTGACTTGACAATATTTGCCCAGTCTTCCTTGCAAAACTGCTCAAAATCTGTCAGATTGTGAGGAGATCTCTCGTACAAGAAGTGAAGTCACCCACCTTGACATTATCTGCCCTGCTGGTGAGCCAGTTGGCTACCCATCTGGTTATTTAGGGGTTTATTTCCAACTGGGAGAGCTTCTCTATAATACCTGATTGGGGGATTGTGTCAAATGATTTGGCTATATGAAGATAGGTGGTATCCACTGTCTTTCCATCGTCCAAGGCCTTGGTGACTTTCTCAAAGAAATAAACCATGTTTAACAGGCATTATCTACCTTAATTGAATCCAAACTGGGTTGGGTCTAGAGTATGGAGATTACCTATGTCCTTGTTAATAAAGACCATAATGATTCTTTCCATGGCCTTGTAGATGAGGCTAGTAAAGCTTATGGGTCTATAATTTCCAGGGTTGGTTGATGGTATCCTTTGTGCAGAGAGATTACTGTTGCTGTCCCCCATTTCACTGGAACATAGCCAGTTCGCAGGCTGTGGTTAAACAGGGATCCAAGTGGGTCTGCTAGGTCATGTTTTAAGTTATTTAAAAGGCAACCTGGGAAGTTGTCTGGTCCCATTGATGATGTATTTTTGGTCTTAAGGAGCACCAAAATGACTTGCTCTCTTGAGATAGTAGGCTGAGGAATGGTATACATTGGGAGATGACTGGAGGGGACAGGAGGTAAATTTTGCTTCAAATCTGTCAGCTAGCAGGTTGGCTATTACCTCCCATTGAGTATGGGTGGTGTCATCCATGAACAGTTCCACACATAGCTGGGTATTCCCTTTTAGATTTTTTGATGTAGTTAAAGAATACCTTCTGATTATCCTTAGCTAGGGAGGCTATTTTTGCTTCATAATTAGCTTTGGAAGACTTGACAAGATCTCTAATTTGTTTGTTTAAGCTAGAGAAGAATTTCTTCCTCTGCTGAGCCAGTTCCACATTGTTCTTGGACATTAGTTTCCTTCTCTTGTTGTATAGCCTGTTTTTACTAGGGGTCCAAAGGAGTGGCTTGTTTTTTTGGCAAGACCTGGTTATAATCAGGTCAGGTACTGCTGATTCCCTACAACTGCTTAAGTTATTATACAGGGCATCGGTGTGCATCTTTGCATAGGAGTCCATGTTATCTATGTTTAAGGGAGCTTTGAGACTTCTTATAGCATCATTCAAAACATGAAGTAAGACGTTTTCACATTTTATATCATTTTTTTTGTAGGTAGCATCACTTGGTAGGAAATAGTTTTTCTCTGAAAACTTTTTAAGTGTGTTTGATCTTGATGGGGTATATGGTCTTATAATTGTATCGGACGAGACTGATTTATGGTCTGTTCTTACCAGAGAGGACTGTGAGTACTATGTCCAGGACATCTGTCCCTCTTATGGTTGAGCTGACTAGCTGTTCCAGAGCATTTGCACTGACAAAGTCCAAAAACCTCTGAGACAGCATGTTTGTGGTCATGTGTGTTTCCCAGTCGATGGTAGGATAATTAAAATCACCCATGAGTAAGGTGTTGGGCTGTATGGCAAGTGACTCCAGTAAGTCCAGATATGCAGTATGCTTTTCCTGTTTCATGGTAGGGGACCTATAGTTAGCTATGATATGGTAGAGGGCTTTGCCTATAGTTAATTGGACATGGAGTAGCTCAAGAGAGTCATACTGTTTGACCAGTCTTGAGGTGTACTTATCCTTAATGAAGATGGATACACTTCCTCCTTTGGTTCTTTCAAGCTGAGTTTGTGGTCTGAATGTATGGAATGCAATGTTGCCCTGCATGGCTGGAGTGCTTACTATGCCTTTGAACCATGTCTCAGTGGCTGCACAGATGTCAGCATCTTCCAAAGTGAGGAGTGTTTCCAGGGAGTGCAGTTTCTTGTTTAGACTCCTAGAATTAAGCAGCAGTACCTTGAGTTTATCTAGATATGCTTTTGCTATGTGGGAGGTTGGTTATTTTGCTACTGCCTAAAAAAAGGCACAGTAGGGGTGGTTAATGCCTTTGCCAGTATCTGAAAGCCTGGAGGAGATAGGAACAGACCATCTCTGGCAACATGAACTATGACAAAGTTATACTGGTACATGTGGTTGAATGACTTGAGTGCTTGAGTGACTTGATGGATCTTGACACCTGACAAGCAGCCAGCTGTGACTCACTCTTTATCCAGCCTTGTGACGGGAACATCTGTGTGACTCACAATTGAGTCAACTATGACCAGTACATTACGTTATGTGGTGTTATGCCTCATGGGCGTATTTGTTGATACACTGATGTGTGTGTTATTACGTGTTGTGGTTATGTTTTGCATTGCTATGTGTGTAAGTGGTTTCTGTTTGGGAGGCCTCTGATCTTTCTGGTAAGTTACTAATAAGTGCCTCTGCATATGTGGGTTTATGTGTCATGTCCTTATTTGGTGTGGGAAGTGTGAATGTGCTCACAGCCTGTTTGGCATTAGATTTGCCCTTATGTGAAAGTCTTGCCTCCAATTTCATAGTGTAAGTACATCTATCACATAAAGTATGTGTTTGTTTAAGCAGTAAGTGGTTGTCAGTATAGTATACATGGGACAATTGCTACAGTTCCTCAGGATGCCCATGTCTATCAGGCTGGCCAGAGAGATGATGGGAAATTGCCATTCATGATAGCAGGCTCTTACTGTTTGTTTTGTTAGCGAAGGGAATGGGTTAATTTGACGGACCTGTACTGGTAATTCTGAGACTACCAGAGGGATGTATACTTTATGCAGGCTAAGGTTCATCAATAAGACAATGCTGCTCAGTGTTTAACTGAGTTGCTCCTAGAACAGTAGAAAAGCTTGGTGGGTTTCACTGACAGTTCTTTAGAAAAAAACTGAGCTTCTAGGCTTTTATGTCTATACAGGGCACTGCTAACCACCACTGAGTGATGAGCAGCCCCGCTCAAATGCAAGGCTTAAATACGAACAAAGCAAAACAAGTTTTAAGCTAATTACACAATAAGCCTTTCACCAGCAATCACCAACTCAGATAGGTTAGATCAGCATAGTTATGCCACATGGGTGCAGAAAAACACCTTCTTAATGTAGAATAGATGGTTTGGAGCCCCAGTGTAACAAGGCCACACAAACTACCTACAGCCCTACAACGAACAGATACAGTGTAATACACTGCAAGTAGCTATTTAAAGCACTTGTAGTCAGTATAGTTTTTTTTTTTGCTATAAAAAATAAAATGCAAAAATAACAACAGTTATTACTACACAATTACTACCAATTCATCTAAGTAGAAACATTCATAGTGCAAGCTGGGGTCTTTGAAATTTTGTTTTCCAGTGAACTGAGCTGGTTAGAGACATGCATTGCACAGGATTCCAAGATACTCATACTATGCAAGTTCTATGCATAGTTATGTATAACAATCTCCCAGTGTGCACAATGATGGGAATCTGTGCAGGGCGAAGCAGACTGGTTTCAGCCTGCTCAGGTTAATGGAGTAGTAAGTTATTGTGTGTGTGTGTGTGTGTGTGTGTGTGTGTGTGTGTGTGTGGGTTTCTCTGGGGTGGGGTATCATAGTCAGTATGTGGTATTTTTAGTGTGTAGCATGCCCTTCTGCACAATTTTTGATAGCTAATCTATGGAGAAGGCCACAGTCCTGCACATTCATGGGTAATGGGATGTTATATTTGCTGAAATATTCATGGCTATGAATCTCTTAATGGCTCAGGAGCAAAATTCAGCATATTAGTGCAGGGAGGTACATTACCGTACCTTTCTGTAAGAATACTTACCAGGTGTTATGTAGACTGTGGTTGCTAAATAAGTGTTTAACTACAATACATTACTGTTTTCATTTTAGAGTGATTCTGATGTTACTTTAAAACATGGATGTTGGAATTTCATTTTTTCCAGTTACTAAACAAGTAACAGCATACTTGAGACTACTTGTGCAGATTCTCTTACAGATTATCAATTTTATTTTCAACGTATTTAGCTGTCATCATCTGCATTAACATTATTAAAATATATTTGTCAGGAAACAATATTTTTTTCTTTATGTTCTTATCAAGATGAATGAAAAAGAAACACAAGTGACAGAAGACATTTTATGTCCATGCTATCCTGTTAGCAGTGTCCATTTATTTAAATTCGGCACAGTCATATGTGGCAAACTGAAAGCAAATTATGTTTATGTATCTTTTTAGTTTGCTGTCACCCGGAGATCTTGATGAATAAAGTATTACTCAAAAGAACATCCTTTCTACCACATAATACTTGCTATGTTTTCTCATATTAACCTTTCATAGTAATTTCTGACAAATAATGCTTGCCAAGTTTTGTGATACTGAATCGCAAATTTTTGTGGCACGTGCTTATAACCTGAGACAGCTCTACCATATAATACTTGCTGTCTTTTGGCACCAGAGCTATAAACTTGTGTTGCTTTTTGTGTTGTATTGTGAACATTACTGTGGTGCCCAAGTCTGTAAACTGTCTTTCTTTGTCATATTGTACCAGAACATTTTTGCCATACAGTGCTGATAACAATGCAGCTGGTTGTCCAATCTTGTTTTGACTGTGGTGAACATCTGTACTACATTTTATCCCATATTTTAAGTAAGTTTGTATACTCATCTTACTGTACTGTAGCATCCTATGCAAAACATACTCCATTTACCTCTTATGTGAATTCCACATACCATGGAAATATTCTGTCTCTACCCCTTCTGTTACCAACTTAATTGCATTTGGTACTTTGAGTCAGTGTAGGAACTGCGTTACCAGGAAGAGAGGCTGCTCATGAAAGGTTTAGATACATATTTGGACTGAAGCCAAGCCTTTCATATTACTGATGTACCTGGGTTGTTACTGCTCCTTGCACATGGATGGAATTTAGCAATGGAAGGAGGAACAGTGACTTCCAATAAACAAAAATAATTTTGTGAAAGAATAGTGGAGAAAGTATTAAAGAGAACAGAAGAAAAGAAATGAGATATATATGATAAAAAAGCATGGAAAGAATGCTATTTAGACACAAATGCTATTTGAAAGGGAAAAGAGAGTGAGTTCTCCATTTTTGGGTAAGAAACTAAGATATAATGAGAGCAAAATGAATGTTCATAGGTTCATAGGTAGGTACTAGGCTAATGGCCCTGGAGCCTATACAAGCCCATCCCAAAAGTATCCTGGCTTAAAGGAAGAGCAGTTATGATATATGTGATGGGTCCCTACTCCAGGCCAGCAATCAAATGGGCTCAATCCTCACCACTGTCTCTGGTGAAGGACAGTCAGTAAGAGCAAAGATGGATTCACACAGTATTTTCAGATGCAACTCTTTGCACCAAGCACAATTTTCCTTAACAGCACACAGTGAGCACGCTCCAGAGCTGGAGCTGGACTCTCTTCCCCTCTCTAAACCCCCACAAAACTCCACACTGACCACTTTGGAGCTCTTTGTCCCTGTTCCCAGTAGCTGACACACACAAACTTCGACACTTGAGTTTCATACACACACATACACACCTGGGAAAAGCTGACACAGATTTACTAGTTGTGCCCCTTTCTACTCAGACCCTGAGGTAATCACACTACCATCAGTTGGCTACCCTAAGGCTCTTATAAAGGGTACCCAGTTATACTGTGTAAAATTAATACTAATACAAATGGTAGGGTGTGACCAAAGCAGCAAGGCTTTCAGGAAAGCCCGCAGTGTCACTAAAAAAAACATAAGCATTCTCAAGATGTTAAAATTGTTCATTAAAGGCCACAATGAAAGGTATTAAAATATTTACTGACAAATAATAAAACAGAAAACAGGATAATACTGACTGCAATAAACAACAGAGTTTCAAGCACAGTGATATAAAAATAATATGGTTGGATAGTTTCTCACAGATGCAGAAAACAATACTAAACTATTCTCACTAAATGCCCCTGATGGACTAGAGAATTACTGTTCTCTGACTGCTTACTAAAGCAAGGCAAGCTGATGTGTGCTGAGTGTCTTACCACAGCAAAAGCCAGATGATGTCTCTCTTTGTCTGTGTGGATGTGTGAGATATATATCTTGTTAGAAATCTTTCCTGTTAGATTTCAAAGTGCTGCTGCAAGAGTTCCAAAGAAACCAGATATTGGTTAGAGAATGACATGACCTCTGGCCACCTGACTATGGTACAAAACACACACACAGAGCTTTGCCAAGACTGTGGCAGCATCTGAAAGCTATAACATAATTTCAAACTTTCCACCATTCCAGGGTTCTCTGATAAGCATACACATTTGATCATTTAGAACAACCTAATATACATGCGTACATTCTTTCTGTCCAGAAGGACATTCTGTTGATGCATTTTTAACACAAGTAACTTTAGAAATTCATTTTTAAGTCAAACATCTGCACAAATCACCGTGATAGTCAAATACCATAACATTCTTTATAAAACTCCAGCAAGCTATGTTGGCATATGTACGCATCTACTGCCCTACTCTCCCTGGCACAGATGGTAGTACCTTGTAACATCACAATATAAAAAAAAAAAGGAAAGTATGAATATATTTTAAAGGTATGTATATAATATGTACAAAAATGTAGGAGGGGTTGTACAGAAAGTAATAAAGATTATAAACGTGGTAGTAGAAGAAATGAAAAAAAAAAGATTTGAGAGGAAAGAGAGATTGTTATAAAGAAAATGATGTAAGAGGAGAGTTGCATGATTTAATAGAGATTGATAGACATATTAAGATCAATAAAAGAGCTAGACTGCAGAAGGTCAATAAAACCCAAAAGTTAGAAGGTTCATAAAAAAATGACACAGTAATTAGAACTGTCCATAGAGATTCGTATGATATAACAGAAGTAAATAGGATACATTGCTGTGTAGCCAAATTAATAACAGATAGAATCCTACCAGAAGAACACAGGGTAATAAGGGAAAGGATGCAGAGAAATCAAAAGCCGTCATGGAAATATCGAATAGGAAAACTATAAAGCAATTAAGACAAGAAGTGTCACTGTTAGAAGAGTATAGCTGTGGGAACAGATCAACTAAAATACTTAGAAAGATAGTCGTGATAAAAGCAATGTACAGTATTATAATAGATCAGGATTTATTGTGCAGTATTGCAAATAATAAACTAAAAATATCAGCACAGACAGAAAAACTTAGAAGATACATTGATAAATATAAAGGAATAGTACAAAATATACAATCTGTTGAAGACCCAAAAAAGTTTTATAGGGAATTGGGAAACAAGGTAAAAGGAATTGAAAGACCAACAAAAAAAGAAGAAATAGATACATTTTGGAGAAATATCTATGAAGATCCTGTGGAACATAACAAAGATGCTAAATGGATAGAAGAAGTAAAAAAAATATGAAGTTCAAATGCACACAATATGAAATGGGATGAAGTAATGGCCAGAGAGATTGAAACAGTTAAGAAAAGCCTCTAATTGGAAAACCTCAGGCCCAGATGCAGTACCTAACTTCTGGCTAAAAGTATTAACATATTTTCATGAAGATTTAGCCATAAGTAAGAATTATTTCTATGTGCACCCTGAACAGACAGCCTGGTTAACAACAGGAAAAACAATGCTCCTACTTAAGAGCAAACCTGCAAGCTATGCTAAAAACTATAGACCAATAACTTCCCTTCCGACAACATAGTTTATAGTCATTTAGAAGAAAACTCAATTTTGGCAATAGAAAAAAGGGTAATAAAAGAAAGTTATATGGAACAAAGGATCATTTGTTGTTAAATAAAGTCATAATGGAGAACTGTAAAAATAGGAAGAATCTAAGTATGGCATGGAGAGACTACAAAAAATAATTTGACAGTATCCCATATTTATGGATAAAAGAGTGCTTACAAGTGTATAAGATACATCCTACACTGATAAACTACATCACAGCAACCATGAAACAGTGGCAAACTACTTTACAGTTAAGCCATGATAAAGGACAAATTATTATTCCAGGGATAAAAATTCAAAGTAGAATATTCCAGGGTGACTCTCACTGCTGCTCTTTTGCCTTGCTCTTAACCCATTAAGCTATCTGCATAACAGATTAGGTCTTGGCTATAATTTGGCTCCCAGAAAGCAACCAAGTGTAAAGATGCCTCATCTTCTCTTTGTATATTATTTAAAACTGTATAGTTCATCAGACGAGGAACTGAAAGCTCAACTGCAAGTGTTCGATACTTCCTCAGATGATGTAAGAATGTCATTTGGTCTTGATAAAAGGCCCAAAGCAACCTTTAAAGCAGGAAAGCTGCAGCATCAAAAAAACAACAGTTTGGGACAAGAATGTGATACAAAAGAACTTGAGCATGACGGAGTGTATAAATGTTTGGGAATTGAAAGATCAACAATAAAGCATAAATAAATTCAAATAAAACTCAATAAGGAATATTTTAGAAAACTTAAATTAATTAATCATGAAAACAAAGTTGACATGTAGGAACAGTGTTCAAGCTATAAACCAATTTGTTCTTCCAGTCCTGGTTTTGGAGTGATTGAATGGCTTCAAAACGTGTTGGATAGATTACACAGGAAAATATAAAGGATGCTTCATGCTCATCATGTGATTTATAAAAAGCAGTGCATATTAAGATTATATATTTCCAATTCCAAAGGAGGTTTGGGCCTCCTTGAAACTGATTACATGTATAGATCTGCAATCGTGAGACTGCATACATGTCTGCTGACCTCACAAGACCCAAACATAGTGAAAGTTTTGAAACATGAGTAGAATAAATCTAAGATGACTTCCCTGCTTAGTCTAGCAGAAGCATATCACCATCAAGTCGGAATAGAAATCAAACCAGAAGATAAAAATCAGGCAGGAAGTGAATGTGCCAAAAAAACAAAATAAAAAATATAAGGTGAAGGAGCAGATGAGAAGGCAAGAAATGTAGAAAACGCATAAATATACAATAGCTGCAAGTATAGAAAATTCATGGAATAACCTCATGTTGATCAGGATCAAACACAGGAATGCTCAAGGAGAGGTGAATTCAAAGCAAAAAATGAAAGGTTAATATTTGCTGCCCAAGATAGTGGACTATGTACAAGTTGGTTTACAAAGTCCATTGAACATGTGGGAGAAACAGACAAATTTAGGTTCTGTAAAACAGAATTGGAAACAGTTGCACACTTTATTGCTAGTTGTGACATACTAATGGCAGAAGGACTGTATACTGAAATGCATAACAATGTGGCAAGACTGTTGCACTGGGGATTGTGCAAACATTATAATATTGAAGTAGCTGAAAAACACTAGAAGCATGAGCCACAAAGCGTCATAGAAAATGATGAAATCCACATCACATGGGATCACCCATTACCAACAGTTCAAAAGATAGATGTTAGAAAACAGGATATAGTAGTCCATGAAAAGAAGACAAAAGTAACATTGATTACTAAAATTGCTAAACCCATTGACCACAGTGTCTTATGTACAGAGAGACACAAACTTATAAAATATCAGGATTTGCAGGCAGAAATGAGAGCAATGTGGAAGAAAGATATTCAGAAGGTTCTAGCCATAGTAAGAGCAACAGGTCTTATAAAAAAAGAGTCTAAAATCATATTAAGATATGTTAGCGATACATGTAACTCCATGAGAATTGCAGAAGGAGTCATTACTGGGCACATTGCGGGTGCTGAAAAGAGTATTTCTGGCTAACATCAAAGATTGAAACAATATTAATTTCATGAACTTTAGTCATACTTTGACCTAGGAATAGGGTCCATTCTCGTCATGGTATTAAAAACCCAAAAGACTTGAGAAGTTAAAAGGAAGAAAAAGAAGAGTCAGCACCAGGTCCAGATGAATTAGAGTACAGTTTCTATAAAGAAATATGTTTTTCTAGAAATATCAGTGGCATTGATGAAGGAAGGCATAAAGAAGCATTTATTCAATTTGCATCGTAAAAGGGAAATTGAAGAAAAAAAAAACTTGGAGACCAATTATATTTGGAAATATTGATTATAAAATAATTTAAGATTATTCATGAAAGAATAATGTGTGTTGTGAAGAGGTGTATGGGATTAAAGGGGAAAGAATAAATGAAATGTTAGTAATGGTAAAAGAAGTAGCTATTATTATTAAATAAATAAATAAATACATGAGTAATAAATAAAAAGTGGCTGAAGGTATAGCTAGGAAAGAAGGAGAAGGGAGAGAGGCAGTGTGTGATGTGGCTAAGGCATTTAGCACATTTCAAAGAGAAATGTCAAGCATTTTAAAATAATATGCATTAGGAAGGGAAAGATAAGAAGGATCGTCAGGACGATGACATTTAGTGTGTGTCTGTGATGATAAATCAATGGGTAGGAAAAAAGATATGACATGGAAGAAGGGTAAAGCGAGGTTGTGTGTTGAGCATGTGTTTGTGATGTTCATGGATGCGGTTATAGAGACATGCATATCAGAGATAAAGGATAGAAAACAGAAGACAGAAGTAGAGATAATGGTAAAATGAATGTCAATTTATGTAGATGATTCGGTTTTATTAGACAAAAACAAATATTGGATGAAAGGGATAATTTTCAAAACACAGAAAGTTCTGGGTACAGTAGTATCACCATTAAGACAAAAAGAAAGAGTTTCAGGTAGCAGCACAAATGGCAATAATGTATTTATTTATTTATGTATGTATGTATGTATGTATGTATTTATTTATTTAATTTTACATTTGTTAACTGGGTAGTTTCTGGCTGGGCAAGTAGGTCGTTTTCACTGGAGACCTGGGGAGAAAAGCTCCATAACAATAGTACAAAAAAGATTACAAATATTTTTACAAAGATTTGCAAAGAATATGCAAACAGTTTAACAGTTGCCTATAATCACAATTTACAAAAAGATAATGAAAAACAGAAAACATTACATTTCTTAAGCCTTACTACAGACAGTAATATGAAAATCATTAGATACATAACTAAAATCAACCATTGTTGTATTATCTTTTGTTATAAATAAGACAAGGAAAAAGACAGCAGAAATGAAATGTGATTGATGGCATGAAAAACTAGCAAAGGGTATTACAGGAGCATAGCCATTATTAAATAAGGTATTCCTTTAGGAGTTGTTTGAAGCTATGTCTATCTGTGGATATTCTGGGGTATTAGGTAACACTGTTTGGCTACTTTAAAGGAGAAGAGAGAGTCACCAAAGTAATTATGAGACTTAGTCACCTTAAGTAATTGTGAGACTTAGTTACCTTGAGTATAAGTTTATCACGTGATCTAAGGGTCCTTAGGTTGGTATTTAGTTGCATTAGGTTGGAGAGTGCAGGGCAGTTTTCAGGTTTACGGATAACAAAGTGGGCAGTGGTGAGCTGATTGAGCAATGACAGATTGGGTAATTCAAGCCAGTCTAGTGTTTGAAGGGCAGGGCAATGATGGGTCCTCTTGGGTATATTAACAGCAAATTTTGCTATTTTGTTATAGCAGGAATCAAGTAGCTGTAAATCAGACATGAGGTGGTTAGTGAAAAGTTTAGAACAGGAGAGAAGAGTAGATAGGAGGTGGGATCTGGCTGTGGCTAGTCTGGCATTTTGAGTAAGGTAAGGCTTGGCCCTATATAGTGCACCAAGTTTGGTATGAACTTTCTTAATTGTGAGTAATATGTGTTTACTGAATGTTAGGTTGTTGTCTATTGTGATAAAAAGTAGTTTTGTTTGGCTAACTGGTTCTATTACAGTGCCATTAGTGGAGTAGATGGAGAGAGGAGGTGGTTTTGCTTTGGATTTTCTATTGGAGAAGATCATTAATTTTGTTTTGTTTGGGTTTAGGATGAGTTGAATTTCATTTAGGTAATACTGAATATCTAGAAATGATTTTTGCAGTTTACCTTGGAGTTTTTGGGGTGTGAGAGCAAAGCAAATAAGAGTAGCATTGTCAGCATATTGAATAATAGAAGTGGATTTAATGGCAGTGTTTAGACTATTTTTGAATATAATAAAAAGGAGAAGGCCAAGGATGGAACCCTGAGGAACCCCAATGGAGACTGGGAGGAGTGATGAGAGCTTATTATCCCATTTAGTTGCCTGCTGTCGATTAGTAAAGTAGCTAAAAAAATAGTTGAGAGCTGTGCAGTTGAGGCTGAAGGCAGCTAGAGTGTTGAGTAGTAGTTGCTGAGATACTATATAAAAAGTTTTGGACATATCAAGGAATATGATAGAGACTAGTTGTCCATTGTCTTTGGGGAGGTTGATGTAGTTAGTGAAGCTTATGCGGGTTGTGGAGATACTGTGTTTTGGATGGAAGCCGTCCTGTGAACTAGATAAGAGGCTATTTGTAGTGAGGTGGTCTAGGAGCTGCTTATGGATACCTTTCTCTTAGATTTTGGCTAGGGTTGAGAGAATGGTAATGGGCTGATAATTAGAGAGATCTTTAGATGGTTGTCCCTTGTGGATGGGGATGATAATGGGATATTTTCCAAAGTATGGGGACATATTGTTCTGCAATGGAATGACTGATTAGGATAGATACAGGATAGATGATGGAGCTTGCAGAAGTTTTTAAAAAGTCACTAGGGAGTGATTTATATATATATATATATATATATATATATATATATATATATATATATATATATATATATATATATATATGAAGTCTATATGGGTTTAAAAGAGAAGTAGTTGGGTTTAGACTTAGTGAAAGTAGGCACTTTAAGTGGCTGCTTAGATTTGTCGTTGCTTAAAAGTCAGGTGATGGTTGTAATGAAATGAGAGTTACAGTTGGATGCTAAGTATTCAGTACTATTCATTGTAGATGGTGCAGGGGAGAGAGTGTTGTGTGAGGGATGAAATAATGGTTAGTGAGGTGGGAGGGGAGACAGTGAAAGAAGGGATTGTGGGTATGTTGATGAGGTAGCTGCAAGTCATAAGATAAAGAGTTAGAAGGTGTGGTTTAGTTTAAGTATAAATCTAAGGAATATGGGGCTGAGTGATTTCTGTAGACACGAGAATGATATTATAAAGAGTTAAGTCTGGGAAGGTGAAAACAGTGACAGAACAATGAAAATAAGTTCTAAAAGAAATATGAAACTGGTTATACAAATGTAGGGTGTATGGGTTATTCCTAACAAAAACGGCTTATATGTTAAACATTTAAAAAGTTAGCATGTGTATGTAGTGTTTGTTTTTTCAAGGTGCATGGAAAGTGAATTGTTGAATTTTTTTCTTGTGATGAATCCAATCAGAAGAGGGATAGTTAAAAACTTAAAAGAGAAGGGTGACTTGGATTTAATAAATGCAGTTATTTTCTTAGTGCCAATAACTCTGTTTTGTGCATTTAAAAGTATGAATAAAAGACAATACTGGGAAATTTGTTATTTGAAATATATAAAAGATATCTAGATGGTTGGGAGTAAGAAAAGGAATAGGGATGCTAAATGCTTGGATGACAGGGAATATGAAAGAAAAATAGACATGGACATTGATATAAATGAAGAAGGGAAGGGAATGAGAAAGGGCATTTTTAAGCTAGTGATTTTCTGAGGCATTTATTGTTGAACAAACTGCTCCTGAAAAGTAATATGAAATATAGCATGATATAGTATGATAGAATAATGAATGCTCAATAGCTGTAATACTGAAGACATATATCATTGATTTTTTTTGGGATTGTGAGGAAATAAAGGAGTTTAGAAATTATTTCAAGATATTTATGACTGAAAATCTTTTAATGGCATTGCTATATCTATGGTGCTATATAGGAAATTTAATGTTGGGATAAGAAAGAAATTGAAACATGGATAAAAAAATCTAACTCATTGTTATTTGTTGTCTGTAAAAATAAGAATGGCTGTATAGTAAAAGAAAAGATGAATAAGTGAAACATGACAAACTAGTTATAGTATAAAGGGTGGGAGTGAAAAGGTTGTGGGATATACTTAGGAAAGCGAATACATGTTAAGTGTCTTATAAGATATATAAATTGTGATATAAAGTGTAAATATTATAAAGCAATCTTTGCTCTTTTTTGATAAGTTGCATAGGATCTTTAACATTCACATCAGATACCACCAACTCAGGTAGACAGGACCTCAGTTTAACATCTTATCTCAAGGACAAAACACTCAGGAGTGCACTGCACTGACAGTATTAGAAATCAATCCAAGTTCCATGTATTGGAGTACAACACATAACCTTCTAGTTTACAAACACTGAACTAAGGGTCTACTTCGATAGTCGAATGGCGATAACATCGATATGCATATGACTGAGAAGAAAAGATTGTTTCTTTTCAACATTGTACCCCAAATAAGAAAAAAAATATTTTTTTTTTGCTGCGGCAGGGGAGCTATGTACCCCTGCACCTCCACACACCCTGCTACTTAAATATACCAACTCTGAGATCACACTTACATTGACGTGAATGGGAATTGTTCCCTACAGCGATCTCCATGCAAATGGTTCGATGTTGTAAAAGAAACAATGTTTTTGTCATGGCCAGACGCAGTTCAGCATTATGCCCATTCGATGATCTGAAGGGAACTCAAACCTCAGTTTGCTACTTACTCAGCCACTGACTTTATCTTTTGTGTTCGAACATAGGTCAGAGTCTATCAGTTTACAATTTGTGATTTTCATGAAGATGGAATCTACACAAACAGAAATCAAAGAAAAAAATGAGTATTCAATATTATGAGCTACACCCATGGTGTGGGTACGGGTGTGTTTTTTTGTTTGTGTGTGTGTGTGTGTGTGTGTGTGTGTGTGTGTGTGTGTGTGTGTGTGTGTGTGTGTGTGTGTGTGTACAAAAGGTAGTATATCAACATGAGCTAACAGTATTCAAGGTTCTTGAAGGCCAGTAGGTTGCAAACTTGATGAATGAACCAGTGAGTAGATTGAGTTTTCACTACCACTGTGCACTATAATATCCATTGTATTGTCATATTTTTCAGTAGTTATAGACTTATTATTTTATTCACAGGCATTACAGATGTGGCATAGATATCTTCTAAAGTCATCAGTTTTTGGTTTTGTAAGAGTAATTTTGGATTGATTTTGTTTTGAATTAATTTTCTGTAAGTTTGCTAGAAAATCAAATTAATAAATTATTGTAATAGGGTAAGTGGTCTGGTCCATTGGCATATGTGATCCATCAACCAGATAAAAGAACATGGATAACTTCAATACATATATATTTTTCTATGTGCATAATTTTAGATTAGTTAGTCAATGAAGCATGTTTTTTTGATGTCTAAAAACTGTAGCATCCATAGAAAATTTGCATAGGTTCTTGGAGAATATGCAAACTCCATACACATAGTGAACAGAGATGAAGATGGAGCCATAGACTCTGAAGTTGATAAGCTAAGAAGTACTCTGCAAGACATGATGCTATCCAGTAGATTCACTCATCCTAGAGTGGTGATTTTTTTTTGCCTGCCTGCCTACTTGCCTGTTTGTCTATCTATCTATAGAGCACTAATCCACAGAGACTTTTTCAGACTTGGCTAAGAATAAAACCCTGGACCCTGAGAAGAAAATCATCAATAACTCATAGCCTTAATTCCCTGCACTAACTGCCAAAAGATGTCTCTAATGATGGCCATGTTCAATGAACTCTGCCAGTAATTTTTTGTGTATGCACCTACTGTAGTGGTGCACCTCAGAGGGGGGAAAATCAGAAATTCAAAAAACGGAATAGTTATAATACTGCAGATTCTTCAAAAAGTGAAACATTTCTGAAGCTAGATGATAATTTGTGCTACAAAGCCACACCCTTGCAGAAATCATAGGATCATAGGATCATAGGAAGTTACTAGACTATTGCCCCTGAGGCCCTTATAAGCCTAACCAAGAGTTTAGCCCATGCATAGACAAATCAGCACCCAATGCCCCTGTCCAGCAGGGACATGGGTGGAATCCCAGGGATGTATTTTCTATTTTCTTTTTTTATTTTTTCTATTTTCTATTTCCCATCCAGTTATGACAGAGGTACTGCTACTTCTCCTGTAGTTTCCCAAGCCCATCTCTCTAGTTTAGAGAACTGGGGAGAAAATTTTAATTCTTTGTCATGTGGAGGAATTTTCTTTTAATCACAAGACTTTTCCTGGGATAAATGAGATATCTTTATGGGAAGAAACAGATGTTCCCCATGCACCGAGGAGATACAATGACTGATATATATATATATATATATATATATATATATATATATATATATATATATATATATATATATATGAGTCCACTTTGTAAATTTGAAATACTGAAATCTTGAATTTCAGTATTTTGATCTTACAAAGCCGCATACTCACATTTCCGAAACTGGCAGAAGCACGAAATTCAAAATACCGAAGCACAGATATTTTGAATTTCTGTTTCCAGTGGTACAGTATGTGGATGTTTGGGTTTAATATTGGTAAGTTTGTATGTGTAAGTATGTTGGTTAGGGGTTTAGTGTGTGTAAGTGTGTGTTGTGACTGTTATGTGTGTGTTTCAGGAACTTTAAGATATGTGTGTGTGTGTTTCGTTTTTGTTTCTGTGTGTGCGATCTCGGAGTTAGACTATATAAGTAGGGGTGTGTGGGGGGCACAGCCCCCCACATGGGAGGTGCAGGGATGCTTGCCCCCTGCTTATATGTAGTTTAGATCAATTTGTTTGATTGTGGGGGGGGTTGTGTATGTTTATGTGTCTACTGTATGTATAGCGTAATTACGGGATTTTGAATTTCGTGGTTGTGTGTTTTCGAATTTGTGAGTTGTGGTTGGGTTTTCGACTTTGTGATTTCGAAATACTGAAATTCGAGATTTCAGTATTTCAAAATTACAAAGTGGACCCATATATATATATATATATATATATATATATATATATATATATATATATATATATATATATATTTAAAATGATATGTAACAAATGTATACATCTCAATCCTGTCTTTTCCTGTCTGTCCTATACTGCTAGCCCTGGGGAATGTGCTGAATGCTGTCTGTACTTTTCCAGATGCCCAGTTCTTAGTCACTAAAGAAACAGAAAAGCTCTTCCTTGAACCAAGCTGTTTGTACCCTTTCACAGATACCTAAATGTGATTTGAAGAGTGTGTATGATTATGTAGAAACTATATCTAGGCACTGCTGTTGCTACAGTGTTAAGAAGATATGCCTGGATACATAACCAAAAATTTGATGATGAGGTAAAGTTTGAAATCTTGGATTCAACATAAGATAAGCAGGTATTGTTTGACCCTTTTCTGGCAAGCAAAATGCAATAAATAAATAAATAAATAAATAAATAAATAAATAAATAAATAAGATCGAGAAAGAGAGATGACCAGAGGTAAAAACAAACAAATAAATAAATAGGATTTGTTTCAGAAAAAGGCACAGATCAACAATATAGAATATCTATGCCAGCATTTCTTACCCTTGTCTCTCCCTCCAGTCAATATCTCCACAAATCTATCTCAAAAACATGTCATTCAACAATCCCCATTTTGTTGGACAACTGTGTGTTAAAAGTGATACAGGAGTTTGCATATGGCACAGGAACCAAAACCTCTTTTCAGATGAATACCTTCCCATCCTCCAAACAGAATTTTTCCTCACGTTCTTCAGTCTTCACATACCCAGGGAGTCACAGAATCTGTGCTTTTACGTAAAAGGGGTAAATGTGCTATTACTGAATGTTTCTTGTACTAAAGAAAGAGGCTTCTTGGTGACCAGTACTAGATATTTCATTTCTAAACAGGTATACAAATGTTCCAAAGTTTATAATGTAAAGTGTACAGAAACTATAGCCCCACATTCCTCACATTAGTTACTTGGTAAATTTAGACCTAAAATATGTTTGCTGCCACATTCCCACAGCAATAAGCTTCTGGAAATTTCAAAAGTTCTATTGTTTCTGGGTCACCTTATCAGTTCTCTGCATTAACCTTTAGTTTATATACAGTAAAACGACTATTCACAAACTGTCTTTCCCCGGTCATAGCTTGTTGCAAACTGAATGACATTAACATCTTTCTTTATTTAAACAACCTGCTTATCAGTCATTGTCCAGATGTCAAGGTTCATTAGCATGGGTTATGTCTCTTCTGACCAACTGGGGATCCAGATAAATATCGGAAAGCCCTTTTTGACTACATCTGATAGGACTTTGTTTATGATTTATAGATCCTTCTCTTCAAAGGCCTTTTTAACCCAAAACAAGGTGTTTTTTTTCTTAACATCTCAAATCAGTCTTAGATTCTGGCATTCATGGCTTTCCTGTTTGTCATGGTACCTATTACCAGTGTACACATGAGAAAAATAGAATGTTTTTTGAAGAAAAAACTGACCCAGGATTTGTATTCTCTGGAGTATCATAACATTTATAAAAAGGGAACTAAATTGGTTGACACAATGTATTCAACTAAATCCAAGTTTTCCCTTCTGTCTTCAGACTTCAAACTAATCTGTCACCAAAGGTACATTGGATTTTGCTTTAGGGGCAGTTTCCAGTGGGGTAAAGGTCTGTGGAATCCTTCAGACAGACCAAACCATAGCCAGTGAAAGAAATATTGGTTGCTATATATCTTCTACTCTCTCCATCAACTTTAGACCACAGGACTACTACAAGTGATTACCGGCAATACCACTGTCATGTGGTACATCAACAAGCACAGAGGTGCAAGGCTGCACCCCCTATGCAGGCTGGCAGTGGGTACTTGGGAGTTATCCCTTCAGCATTTCTTAAACTTCAAAGCAAATTGCATTCCACCAGAGCAAAATACAGAGGCAGAAAAGCTGACCAGGACCAAGACAAACTCACAAAAATAAAAATTGAGTGAGGAGGTCTTCAAAGAATAGTTCCACTTGTAGGTAGCATCTCAAATACATCTGTTTACCTCCATTAGACATAGACAACTAACTCAGAAGATAGATGCATTTTCTTTCCTCTAGAAACAAATGTTCCTTTATGTGTTTCCACTGATATCCAGTGCAATTCTTAAGATTGAAAAGGATACCACAAAAATAATTGTGGTGACCTCTTTTGGCCCAGTCAGCATTGATTCCCCCTTCTTATGGAATTGGCCAAGGGTAGTTTTCACAAGTTTCATCACAAACTGGATCATCTCACACAAGACAAGAAGAGTTTGATACATCCTGATATCAGTAAACTTCAAACGGTCGCCTGGATGTTTTAATTTTAATACTTTTTAGACACTTATTTTATAAGGATGGTGTAGCAGGTACTAAAAGAGTCAATAAAGCATGCTACTACAAAGCTTGTGTTGGTAAATGAAAGCAGTTCTCTGTTTGGTCCCTAATTAATAACAGGGGGCATCAGGGAATTTGTGCCACTGATGCTCAAATATTTGTATGAGTTACTTGCCTTTGGCCTCACTTAATCCTCTATAATAGTTCTGTGACATCTGGTTAATATCCCACTGGTGCCACCAATTAATGTGATGTCCAGTTAATATCTCACTGGACTGGCACCAATAATGTGACATCCCCCCACGTAAAACCTGGGTCAGTAATTAAGGGCCCTCAATCCTCACCACTGACTCCAAGGTGAGGGCATCACCGAAAGCACCAGAGCACACAAGAGAAAAATTCCACAATTTCCCTTAAGAGCACAACAGGAACATGGTCTATATCCTGGGACTATATACCTCTGTCCACTCCAAATGTAATCCCTTATTATATAGTTCAGAGACTTGTGTTCAAGTTTAAAACCTCTGACTCATTCACTCTCAAAATAAATTTAAATCTCACACACTCAAACACTTATAGGAAGCCTAGCACAGATTTTCAGCTGTGTCCCCTCTCAATGCAAATGGTAAACACTGCCACCAGAGTCAAACAGGTCTACATGCCCTTAGAAGAGTTATCAATTATTAAAATTAAATATCAAAATAAATGATAGCTATGACCAGAAGCAGTCAAGCATTCAATGTGACCTGGACAGTATCAAACAGGTATAAGCACTCTTTAATTTTTAAAGAATACACTGATTGTCCAGCGACAACATAAAGTAATGAAAAACATTCAATAAAAAGTAAAATGATTACAGGAATGAAAATCATTAACTTTCAATATACACCAGTATTTAATCACCAGAAATATACAATTCAACTATATGACAGAAGTCCTTCATCTTAGAAAAACTCTAACTAAACTTTTCTAATCTAACTAGAGAATACTGTCCCTAATCTAATCTAAAACATAACAGCAAGCCCAAGGTAGGCTTACAGTTCTGTTTAGTCCATTTTCCAGGTGCCCACAGCACAGCACCTAACAGACTGTAACTCTCAACTAACTGCTGCTCTTAACTAATTGCCCACAACTGACTACAGCAGTCTCCTGTATAGTCCAGGTTAACAGTCTCAATTGTCTTATTTTAAAAATGACAATCAGCTGTTTGAAAAAGTCCTTTTTCCTGTCAATTAGCTGTTCAAATAGTTACATTACAACCAGGAACATTTTAATGACATCATCTACTGATCAGCTGATTCTCCGCTGACAGTTTGCACTTTAGAATTTCCCTCACAAATATGTGCAATTAGAAATGTGTCAAAACACTGACAGATTCTTTAAACACTTTGTATAAAAAGGGAAATACTCAACATTTTAAAAACATATTTGCATTTTCACAATTAGACATACTGGCATACAACACAAGTTAATCTGAGAATATACACACATCTCTTGCCAGACATGCTGACACAGATAACAGTGTTTTTATTTTCTTCACAGGTTCATCTTGTGGCTATTTCAGCATGTCTGCCCCCTGAGCCTCCTCTTTCCTCTGATTGTTGTGAAACATTATTTGATATAAGTTTTATGCTTGAAATCTCCATGTAAACTGGTTGCTCCTCCCTGAGATCAATTTTGTTTTGGAGCAATTAAGTATGCCACCTTTTGAACCTGCCCATCAAGCTGACTTAAGTTCTTGACTTGGAAGACTGTAGTTATAATTATTCTGACATCTCCAAGAAGAGTATGTGAGTTGCAAGTTCTCATGATGGGAGAACCCTTTTGTATTCCCACAGATATAGGGCATCTTTAAAAACAAACTTTTTTACTTCGTATCTATTCATCAAATTCCCATCTACTCAGAAAATAAAAAAATGGGGGGGGGGGGCATATTCTGCATACCCTGGATGTGAATAGGCAGTTCAAGTTCTATCTTGATGCAAATATTCCCTTTAGAAAAAAAAATATTTTTTATCAAGGGACACATAAGTCACATGCATCCTTAGTCTAAACAGACAATTTCCAGGAACATCAGCTATTTTTTATTATTTTTTGTAATTCCCTCCACCACAAATTCTTTCCAATAGAGTCTTGTCTTTTTCGATAGTATTTTGGAAATGAATGGAGTGTAGAAGCATTCTACAGACAGTTACACAGTCATGTGCACATACTATTACTGATTCAATCAATTTTTGAGGTCCAGGTCAAACTTTGCTAGGACCACTCTCCAGGTCTACTGGATCGATATCCATCCTCCACCTACCCAAATAGCCTAAGGCCTATTGCAGCAGGGGTGAGTGACAGACTTTCTAGAGTTGTGTAAGATGCATTTACCCATAACAGCAGATGTTCAAATTCTTCATTGCTGCAGCAGTCACACTAACTTCCACCCCCTACTCTCGTATATAGTTGTAGTTGGAATATAAATAGGGTTGTGTTTGGTTTCTACTTTAAACGTTCCATTGTTAATAATGATTGGTTATTTCAGATTCTTAGGCTGGTATCTCATTGTAAGGACTGCTGATTTCCCTTCATGGGATTAGCCAACCAGAAGTCACAGTGAAGGAGTATAGTAAGCCAGAGCTTTCTGAAGATGGGAAATCATTTTTTTTTCTGGCCAAGAAACAACCCACATAGTCTAAGGGCTACTGCTCCAGTGAAGGATTCAAACATCTAGTGTTATGGGTAAGTGCAACTTTATTCTTCTGATAACATCTGTCTGTAAGTAACAAAACAAAAAAAAAATAAAAAGCAGAGTCCATGAAACAGAGTGGAATGGATTTCAAAGATGCACATATAAACTGGATACCATCCTGTTCTCTTCAATTTTCAAGAAGTCAGAAAGAGTGATAAAAACTCATGTGATATGAATAAAAGTGTAATGCCTGCAGAGACAAACAATCATGCTTCTCTCCCAGTCCATCTTTTTAGATAAAGAAATAATCAACTACTTAAAGAAAAATAAATTGTTTGAAATGTAGACAGCTGAAAAGAATCATGTATCCATACCTGGAGTCCATCCACTGCAGGGAGATAGAAAAAACAAATATCAAAGCCTTACTGCCTTTTTGTAAAAATGTATCGAGGGGACACTATCTTTCAATCAGTCAGATATTCAGTTTTATTCCTTCTGTTTTCTGGGACTTCTGTTAGCTACCTGCTACTGACAGACTTTGAATGATTTTTTTTTTTTTTTTGCAGAATGGCACATGTTGAAATATTAACAAAGGTTAACCAAAAACTGTGATATAGTAGCTTCATAAGGGCAGACCCATTTACTTACCCATACGTCTTGTATATTATAATTACACTCCTACCTAATTGTTCTGACAGCATCTACATTATTTTCTTCTTTTTCTCCCTCCAAAGACAGCATATAACTACAAGACATCCCACTGATGATTTCTTTATTCTGCTAGCAGAACACTGTGCTACTGTTCTAAACTTTTGATAGGAGTTGAAATGAATGCCAGATCTATCTCACTTGGAAGGGCAAGTACCAAAAAGGTTCACTCCTTCCTCTTAAGGCAAGTACCTGAGCAATTAGCTCTTGATAATGAACTAGAAAGCTTCTGTTTCAAAATCATGACACAACCCTCAACAACCATTATAAGTTTAATTTGTTGGGAATCCTAAAGTACTTTCAATGTGCTGATCTGTTTTGACTTTTTAAAATATAGTAGTTAAGGTATTTTCTCAATAATAACATAAAGAAAAAACAGATTAACTTTGACATTGCCCTCCTCACACCTGAAATAAGCTTAATGCCTAGAATTTTTATTAAACATTTATTTTGATGCAATAAAACAAAAACCTCCTTCACGTCACATAATTGGCCAATACCAGTATTTATTCACAGTAGTTCTGTCATGCAGTCCCTTTCACCTAAGTGAACCCACAAAAGGCCAACAGGACAATAGTTGAACATCAGACCTTCTGCTTGAAAGGCCTATGTCTTAACCAGTAGTATATCAAACTCCAATGACACCAATAGATCCCTGCATTCCTTTGCTGATGTAATTCTATCTGATGTCAATACTCTTTGGAGACAGTAGAATTTACCCTACAGTGGCCTTCATGAAAGAGAATGCTAGTCATGTACATCACTGTTTTATAAACGTTATTGTCATAAGAAATATATATTCCATTTTATGAAAATCTTTCACAAAAGTTTTCTCAAGCTGTGACATACTGAGAAAGCTAATTCTGTCTATGCATACAGAAAGCAAACTGTTTTGCTATACACTGAACTTACTGTTTCATATTAGTCACACTTCAGCTGTCTGAGTATTCACAGCAAGTATAATTATATTTAGCCCCATTTATCACTCACATAGCTATTGTTGAACCAATATCTGCTACACTAGGTAAGACAATGGTGCACTTGAGGCATGTCAGAATATCATGATGGCAGCAAAATTCAAACAAGTCAAGGCCACTTGTCCATAAAGTTTACTATGAAGTTAATCAAATCAAACTGTTGTCCTTGCTAGTCCATTTGGTATTGGTTCTGAGTCATTTATGCACTAGCAGGTTTTGGTTTTGGTATTGGTTTGCATAGCTATTGTTCCACTGTATAGTTCTCATAAAAAAGCTTTGTGATGTTAACATTTGGTATAAATTCTCCCATTTCCTGAAACATCACAAATTATAAGCAAGGCATAGAAGGGATGTCAAGGCATCGACGAGAAGTATTTAGGGGTGTAGTGCTCTAAACTTGATTGAGAGAATTTGTGATGTTGTATACAGCAGTTGTCTGCTTTAGATTAAACACATACTATGTACAGTTAAAACTCTAGCTAATCTTGCCCCAGAAAGAGAGCTCCTGTCCTAGCTGCATGGGTCTTTTGAAGAACTTGTGGGGTTGGATGGTCTGAAGCAGGCAGTCAGTGAATGGAGTAGTCTTAGGCAAATAGTGAGAGGTTATCTGCAGAAATATATCAAGGCATATGCATGCAAATCAGACAATGTGTGGGAATTGTGAACCATATATAAAGGTTAGGATAATAAAATATTATAATGGCTTACTTAAATGCTTCTTATTATATTGTTCCTTATGGTCAGATATCATAGTTTAGTTAAATAATTGTTCCCTTTAAGTTTAGGAACTCATAATTATGTATGTTATATTTGTTTCCTTTAATGCTTCTGTGTTATAGACACTTCATCTTGGAGTCTCAAAAATGATCTATAACAAAAATCTTTATACCCATTAGACAAGTACTTTAAACATTGGTAACAGTGCTCGCAGGTACATGATGCTTGCTGATTCTAGAAGATGGAATTTTATTTTCATTTCTTTTCCATTTTATTCTGTTTTATATGACAGATGCCCATGCAATAGCCAGAGTTTGTGTCTGTCATAACTGTCAGCTACCTTGTAGCTGTGTTAATTATTTTTTAATAGCCACTGTTCATATTTTTCTTGACTATTTGCTACCATGGGGTAATTAATGGTACTTATTATTTTTTAATGAGGCCTGTTATCTGTTTCCTAGCCATTTTCACAACGGTATGTTAATCATTTTATTTTTTATTCAGTGCTAGAGTTTAACTCATTCCTCACAAAGAAAGTGTGGCTGTTCATATCTCATATAGAATAGACTTCAGGCTATAAGCCTCATTGTCCTCAATAACAAAACTAATAATTTACTTTTATGTTTCTGTTAGTTTTTCATTTCCTTGGTTATTCATCAGAGTTTTTAGTCATCATGATTCATATAACATTTATATCTCTACTTCCATTCCTTTTCATTATATTTTGTATAGTTACCCAATGTCATCCTTATGACATTAAATTTTATGCTTTTGAATTTCAAGGACATATTCAGCGTTTCTTTTTTCATAGGTTCAGACTTGGCTATCAGTCTGCAAATGATTAGAAGCCTAGCCAATAAATACAGAGCCAAAATCAAAACTTGTACCTTGTATCTGTGAGATTAAGGCCTTAACCCTTATGCCAAGTCTCTCATGCACTATCAAAGTGTTTTTTCAGATAATTTTATAAAATGATGAGTCAAAAAAAGACCACTCGGCTGGAACTGATAGACTTAACTGGTGCACCTTGTAGTGGAAGTGTTTTCTGTGGAAAGCAGTGTCCTCCCACTCAGCACTAATTCAGTGGGATGTACCCTCTAACAATTTTATCTGTCTCTGATATCATCAAACCTCAGTAATAAGTCATAAGTGCCTTAGACAAAACCACCAGTTGTGGTGCTGCAGAGGGATAAAGCCGAGAAGATGATGCAAACTCCACGAGCAACTCTGTCAACTGATGGAGCCAGCAAGGTAGGGAGAAAAGTGACAAGGTTAAGGCTGTTCATATATTCTCAAGGGAACATTGTGGTACACAATAAGGACAGATTACCAAGGCACAGAAGTGTCAGTATTGCTACTAGAAGTGTCCAGTTTCAGTTCAGATGTGTGTTGGAGTCAAGTGATACAGAGGGCTTATCATGTAGGAAGGATAAGTGCCGTGTTGTATAATTGCAAAAATAGTGATTTTTTCTGCTATTTTTAGTATTCAATCTTGTAGCAGTGGCAGCTTCGGATGAATGCCACAGTGTATACGGGTTTAAATGAAAATATATCTATTAGTTCTGTTTTAAGATTAAGAGCTACCCTTGTATTGTAATATACAAGTTTTTAACTAGATCATGTGTGATATGCTCCAAGCCTGACTAAATCTTTATGCATACTGGTGTATCTATCCTATGTCTGTAAGTGCTACTCAAATATCTTTGTTAAGCCAGTTTAAAAGACTGTTGGACTGTACAAATTTAAATGTACTATAAAATGTGGTATATTTCCATAAATGTAACTAGACTGTAAAATGTGTTATATATGTATTATGTTATGATTACTCCTGTTCGACATGACATTGTAATGATTGTATATGTATACCTTTGGAGCTATTGTCCCCGGGCCTCCGCTGAAAATGGACATGCATCCAGTTGGACTATCCCAGTCAACAAATGTAAATTAAATAAATAAAATACAATAAAAATATTTTGATTTGAGGGATGGATTATTTACCTTATTTTATATTTCATATACAGTCTTACGGATATGTCTCCTTTAAGGTGAGCCTAGCAATTGTAGTGCAAATAGGATTTCTTTATTGCTTGTTGGATTGTAATATATAAGCTGGGTTTTGTGCAATGTATTTTATTTCTTTATGGACAAAAGCACTAAATACATTTATTGGAGATTATTTCCCTCGGGTTTTTCACCCGTTTGTTTTTTATCAGTGTGTTATTTGTGATTGTCGTTTTTCTATAGTATTTATAGGATGTTAATAAAGACATAATAAGAACATTTTTTTTTGTTTATTTTTCCTGCATTGTTCGTTTTGTAGTTACTGTTGTTGTCTTTGTCCTGATCATTGCTTGTCTTTCTGTTTAGGGCAATACTTTGTCTCTTTTTCTATTTATCATTATCTTTCCTCTCTTCATTATTGCTGTTATATTCATCTTTCTCTAATGTATTGTGTAATACTGTTTTTGTCAGTTATATTACTTGCTTTTATGCATTGCTATCAATGCAATTGACATATGGCCCAGGTAGTGGCTGAAATGGAACCCATATATCCCACCCACCTGGTCAAGAAACAAAACAAAAAAAAAAAACAAACTAAGCATTGGCCACTGTAAATTGAAAACCATTAAGTCCAGTACAGCAAACAATATTAGAGCAAAACTTGTACTAAGATTAAAACAAAACCTTTTTCCCCGTGAGAGAATAAAGTCCCCCCCCACACCCCCCATAAGTTTAGTGGGATTCTGTTTCATAGTCTGTCCCATACTTAAATGTACTAACTTTGAAATTGCTATATCTCAGAGTTTGAGAATTCTTCAAGCTACTATGATCTCAGTATTAATGTATACCATTGCAAGCACACTTTAGTACTGCCATATCTGAGTGACAAATAGCTGTTGATCACACTATTGCCCTGTAATGTATTTTTGGTAAACCAGATAAATGTTTGTAAATATCCATAGGAAAATGTATTGGGAATTTTAACCCATGTCATTGATTTGTTGTCTTAATGTTACTTTCCCTTATTTTTTATTATTCCAGCAACTTATATCCTGCTGTGTCCCAAAGGTTCATCAAATTACATATTTGACCAGTTAATGTCTAAAACCTACAACACAGACCACAGCTCTTGCTCTGCTTATAATGTTTTTACAAATTTATGGGGACACTGAATTGGCAGATCACATAAGCTTTAATTCTAGGGACACAATGAATTTTATATCATCCTTATGTAAAAAAAAAAAAAAAAAACTCTGCACAATTAATGAGATGTGCTCCTTATCCTATGTCTTTTTAACATCATTGCACAAGGTGCAAATTTATTTAATTCACTGAAGGGCTGACTTTTTGATTATGTCATATGTTTCAAACAGGGGAATATAGATTTGATGCAGGAATGTTTAAGGAGAGGTGGACGGAAACTAAAAGATGAAAGGCTAATGTTTGCAGCTCAGGATAGTAGACTATGTACATGTTGGTTTACAAAGTCCATTGAACATGTGGGAGAGACAGACAAATGCAGTTTTTTGTAAAACAGAACTGGAAGCAGTCATACAGCTTGTTGCTGGCTATAATACACTCGTGAGCGAGGGCCTGTTTATTGAAAAGCACAGTAATGTGGAAAAACTGTTGGACTGGGGATTGTCTAAACACTACAGTATAGATGTAGCTGAGAAACATTTTGAAATGAGAACCACAAAGTGTTGCAGAAAATGCTGACATTTATATTACATGGGATAATCCATTAACAACAGTTCAAAAATATCTGTAGGAAAGCCAGATATAATAGTCCATGAAAAAGCTAAAAGGAGCATTTGTCATTGAAACTGCCACACCTGATGATTACAGTGTATTATGTATATAGAGGCACAGCATCATCAATTACCAGGATTTGCAAGGAGAAATGAGAGCAATATAATGGAAAGAAACCCAGACAGTTCCAGTAATAGCACAACAGGTCTAATAAAAAATAATTTACAGTCATACTTAGATGTGTTGCAAATACCTGTAACTCCATATGAATTACAGAAGGAGGCAATGTTGGAGACATTGTTGGTGTTGAGAAGAGCACTCCTATCTACCATCAAAGAGTGAAACAATTATTGAATGAACTTTAATCATACCATGACTTAGGGATGAAGTATTAGAAACCTAAAGCACATGGAGAAATTAAACTAACAGGAATAACTGTATGTTATTGAGTCTTAAGAATAACGCAGAGCTAGAAAAACCCAGGGCGTTAGCTGGTACAATGAATACTCTGTAAAGGATCTGTCTCTTTTCAAAGTTCTAATGATGAAAAAATGCCAAAAATGAAAACGGTGCTTTTATACATCTGCATTTACATGAATAAACTATTTTATTTTAAAATATATTTTAACTTGGCAAGATATGCTACATATGCAATCCAATGAACAACAACATGATAATGGTTAATTGCAGGGCCAATTAAATACTGTAATTTGATTTCTTATAAAAAGTTTTGTTTCATCAGCAGCAGACATTACTCCAGTAAACAACTATAGTTTTTTCAAAAGTTTATTGAATGATTTTACTTTTTGAAAAATAAACTAGTGACAAGGAGTCAGTCCTCATGTAGTACAGCACTATTCTAATTTAAAGAGATTCTAAGCATTTACCTGAACTGTCTGTATGCTTTTTTTTTTCCACTAAGTGGAATTGGATGATTACTTGGTCTCTGGCCCTCTGGCTCCTCTAGTGAATGTTAGGAGGAATAACAGTTACATTTTATGGGGATACCATTGGGATTACAGTGAGTTAAAGAACCAAAATTGCAAATCTGGAAATCCCTGTCTTATTTTACACTCAGTTTGAATAACTGCAGTCTGGTATTGATGACAGTTTATTTCATAGGGAAAATTATGCTGACTAGCCTAGTCTGCAAGGCTATAGAGCGCATCATCATAGATCTCATAAACAAAGACATTGGGAACCTCCAAACACTGGACCCTACCCAATTTGGCTTTGTTAAAGGCAAATCTTGCCTCTTAAACCTAGTTGACGTCTTCGGAATAGTTACCAAAGCCATAGATGAGGGAAAGGTAGTCCACACAGCCTACCTGGACCTCGCAAAGGCCTTTGACACAATACCTCACTCTGGCATCATAAATAAGCTTACCAGTTTAAATATTAACCCATATGTGACAAGAAGGGTTGCAAACTGGCTCAGGGATAGAACTCACATGGTCAGAGTCGCAGGTGCCATGTCTGACTCTAAACCGGTTACAAGTGGCATCCCACAGGGTTCAGTCCTGGGCCCCTCTTGTTTGGTATATACTTTTCTGAGGTACAGGCAAACACGGGAGGACTGTGTCTTACCAAGTTTGCAGATGATTGCAAACTGGGAGCCATAATCGACTCACTGGCTGACACAAGCATCTTCCAGAAGGGCCTTACAGAGATGGATACCTGGTGTCAGAACCATGGCCTCAAGCTAAATGCCAAAAAGTGCATAGTCATTCCCTTTGGGAAAAACAAAGTGCCCACAAACTACTACATAGGGGGTAATCCACTAAGTATGGAAGTAGTAATTAGGGATCTGGGGACCCAAGTAGATAGTAACCTCTCCTTTGACAATCACATTGCTAAAGTGGTTAGAAAAACCTTCTATATAGCTCACCTAATCACAAAAGGGTTCACATCTAGATCAAGAGAAGTCATTGTGCCCCTCTACTCATTGCTCATCAGGCCCATAATTGAGTACAATGCCCCATTTGGAATGTACCTTACCAGACACCTGCAACAGCTGGAGAGACCTCAAAAATACCTCACCAAGAGGATCGTGGGCCTCAAACAGATGCCTTATGCAGCTCGACTAAAGAAACTCCAGCTCTACTCAGTTGCTTACCACTACTCAGAGGTGATCTCTGCCTGACGTACAAGGCCATGTCCAACCTGGAATTGTTGTACATGCTCCACCTCAAGAAAACCAAATCCATTAGAGCTACACACTCCAAGGATTTAAACCTTAGCACAACAATAAATAGGACATGCTGGAGGGATAGATTCATATCCCAAAGGCTTCCCTCACTCTGGAATAGAATCCCAGTCCATGCTAGGCAGAGCCTCTCGCTGACCCTCTTCAAGAGAAATCTTGATGAGTGGATGGGAAATCGTAAATTTACTCCTGGGATCACTTCTATGGCCCTGCTGGACAGAGGCTCAGGAATCTAGTCTAAAAGGGAGGTGAAAGTCAACACATTCTGGCTAGGCTTATAAATGCCCTAGGGCAGATAGCCTAGTACCTACCTATGAACCTATTTTTAAATAAATGGTGACCAGATCCAAAGGTATTAAATAGATAAGAACATACCAAATTGAAATGAAAAATCAAAGGTCTTACTGAAGACAGACATTTCAGAAACACATGACAGGCAGTGAGTACACTTTCAGGAATAAATGCAGAGCATTAGGTTAAACAAAATCTTTTCATGTGGTTACACCTCTGGCCTATAATGACAACCAGTGGTAATACTGGTTTATAAAAGGAAGGGAACGTATCAGACACAAACAGTTGTATTGACTGTAAATAGTCTAGGTAGTCATTATGACACATACACAGAATGGCACAGGGGACCTACGTCTGTTAGATATGAAACAATATGGGTTTATTTAGGAGACGTTTTACCATTAGAGTGCTGTGGCAAGAGTACCTCATGAAAGAATGACAGTCTAGAATGCTTATACTCACCTTGATAAAGTATTCAGTGTTTAGCCCAGTTGCTGGAATAATTGACAATCTAATATCAATGAATTACAGTCCTTTCATAATTCAATGGATAAAACTGTTGTTTTGAAACAAGACACAAAAATATGGAGGGGTGGGGTTACTAACAAGGCACAAAAGTATCTTACAAGTCTCAGGTCAGGACACCCTTCCATTTTAGACTATTCTCAGATATAAAAGAAGGAAATTGATTCCTGATGACCAAATATGGCATTGCTTGCAAATTAGACAACACATTTACATCAGTAAAAGATAAAATGTTCTTTTTGATAATACACACAGTGTCATACCTATTACAGTTATAATGCTATCACTTTTAATATAATTAAATGTGGAGTCAATCAGATTGGCAAAAAGGACATGCATTGTAATTACAACACAATGTGAAATCATAAAAAAATAAAATAAAGAAAAAAGATTACATCATTAAATATTTAGGAATAGTTATAGATGACTTAAGCTTTGACTACACTCTGTTTAATAAAGTCAGAAAAGCCCATTGCATACTCCATTTATTCTACTGGGCATGTGTACTTTGTCAACAAAGATCATTGCACCAATCTATAACTTTCCCACCTGCACCACTTTACATGTCACTCAGCCTACTCATTAACAAACAGTGTTGTATTTCTAGCCTTTGATCAACACATTTATACCAGTTTGAGTAGACACAGTGATTTTCTTTTTTTTACAAAACCACTGGGAAAAAACTTGAACTACTAAAATGTATTCAAAATCTTCTATTTATTTGTTTCTTCTAGGTTACTTTAAAGTGAACTTTTGCTGATTTATAACACAGACCTTAATCAGGTTCCGTATGAAATTATATTCCTGTATTGTGCAGGAGGCACCAGATTTGGGATACTAATACTAAAAATTACAATTAGCAGTAGAAAAAGTGACAGACATATTACACAGCATCTCCAAGGTTATTGAATAAGCTTCCAGTAACAATTTGAAGAAGCCAGCTCTTAAGTACCCTCAGGGGAAAAGGTATACACATATATACGTAAAAATCTACTGACAATCATTAGTGGAGCGTAGTTCCGCTGTGGCGACCCCTAACCGGGAAAAGCTGAAAGACACAACACATATACATGTATATGTATGTTTGTATATGTGTGTGTGTGTTTGTGTGTGTGTGTGTGTGTGTGTGTGTGTGTGTGTGTGTGTGTGTGTGTGTGTGTGTGTGTGTGTTTGTTGTGAAAAGTTAAAAATAAAGTGGGATCATGGCAATGAAGCTGCTTGACTGACACTTGGTAATAATCATGAGAGTAAAATACATGGACCTTTTAACAGCTATTAGATCCATAGATATTGCTGTCTCAGGCTTCTAATATGGTAGCCATGATATAAGATCCTCACTACTACATTTATTTGTTTTCTTATAATGAGTAATATATACCTCTCTTGCTATCAAGGCCCATCTTCTTGTATGAGGACTGTAGCCACTATTGATTATTTATCCCATGCTTGGTAAGGCAAAAATCGCTAGTAGTATATAACCAGCGTAAACTTTCTTCAGTATAGATGCTGGATTTATTATTTGCTCCGAAGACCAGGTTTTATGCTTTCTGTCTATTAACAATAACATTTAATTGTAGTTAATAAACTTTGAATTGCTTGTTGTTATTTTTATTTACTAGTTTATTTGATTTTTGATAAGGTTTCTTATAATAGACTTGTGCCAGCTCTTTAAGATGAAATAATCTTTCTTATATTTGCAAAGCTGAATAAAATTTGGAAAGCACCTTACTAAACAAAATAATTATATTGAGCTAACCAAAAAAGGCTTCACATCCATCCATCTATTTCCATTCAGTGCTATGCATATTAACTCAACTTATGTGTATATCAAATATGTGAAGTTCTGTGGATGCTCATGGAAAAAATGTAACCAGTCATAAATACAACTTCTATAATGACTGTTTATGAGGTTTCTAGATCAGCTTCTATTATGAAGTTTCTTTCATTCACCTGAGTTTGATGATAGGAACTACTTTCTGTATCTAGATGAAGCAGTTGACTACAGATACTGTTTTAATCCCTGCACTGGGGATAACTAAAGTCTCATGCTGAAATAAGGATGGACATAGCTGGAGTGAATTTAAAGACATAGGCTAAAGGGGCAAGCCCATTTGCTGTCTTCTCAGAAAAAAAGACACAAACTTCTTCATGACTGCCTGGATGTTGTCCCTGACTGGCTGGCCCTCCTAAAGGTACGTGAAGGACTGTGGGGTTGGTATTTCACAGGTTTTAAGCTGGTGATTATCAGGCACATTATTTAAAAATTAAGATACATTGAGACAATTTAGCTCACAAGCACATTCAAACTGACAGTGGTTAACAAGTGCAGAAGTTTTTCTGACTTTTGAAAAAGCAGTTTTTAATTTCAATGTGAAATGGAAGAGTAGCTAAAAATGTTGTGAACAGTGAAACATTCATTTATGGGTTCTATTTTTTCCATGCTTTCTCCAGTAGTCACCATTTTCAACCAACACACATTATATAATTACTAACCTGTTTGCTAATGTGATGTTCAAATCTTTTTAGTAAATTTATCTATTATAATGGTTTAATACTTTGTATTTAGAGTGTTACAGATTTCATAATCACATGTTGATCTCACAATAAAAAATAATATGTTTTGAAAATATGAGATTATTATGATTAAAGTACTTAAAAGATGTTGATTATTACACATTGGAAAGCAAATATTTTTGGACGACTATCTATACACCTTGAATATATTTGTCTATGTTTCTTTTCTTACATTAAATAAAAATAAATAAATAAATACATCATAAATACATTTAAATGTAACATTCTCCAAAAAGATCAGTGGCATTTGTGATTCTCACATTGTAAAGAATGCCTTTAGGATCACTTTCCCCAATATTTTCAAGTCATCCCATAACAAAATATTACTGTTCACTATTTGGAAATCTGCAATAATTAAACTTTTTCCAAAAATCAAAATGTCTGTATCCTCCACTGAGTTCCTGAGAATCTCATTGTTTCTCAATCAATCAATCTCATATTCTCAATCTTAAAGAAAAGTCTAGAGAAGCTAGAATATTCCCAACTAGCTGACCACTTAATGCTAAGTCATGCTATTCAGAACATGTAAAGAAAAAATATATATAATCTTAAGAGTTTGGAAATCAAATTTAGTGTTTGCAATACTATCAAGAATGTTGAAATGTTCAGTTATCCAGTTATATGGTTTGACCAGACTTTATTCTTTCTTAATTAAAGAATGATACTTTGTTTAAATTTGTATATTTGTTGATTACTTGCATATGTCTGTTTGCTGTGTTCTTCACATAATGCCTGAATTTTTCTGGAGGACCTCTGCTGTAAAGGACTAACTTTCTATTCAGTTGCACTATCCCAGTAAACAAATGCAGTAAACAAATAAATAAATATCCATCCATAAAGATCTCAGTTGAACAAAAGAATTTTAACCAAAAGGTGTAAATTCATAGAATATAGATAGGGGCCCATATTTTTGTTTATCTGAACTACTTTGTGTTATTATCTGTCCTTTCAGTGCCATCCTGATCTCCTGAGAAAAAAATTGTAGTTGACAATCTTCCTTCTCTGAATTTCTCAGTCCTGCAAGTAACATTATAGATTTCTTTGTCTTGTGCATATTACAAACTATTTGCTGCTAAACATTTATGTTTTTGTTTCGTTGCAACTATCCACATTTGTGTAGAAAATTCTGACCACAACTTGCCCCTATTCCCTAATTCTGCCCTGTTTGAGTTAGAAAGACTCTTAGAAGAACATAGCCATAGAGACATTATTTTGTGATCATGTAAAATACAACAATTTACACTATCATAATGTTATGTCCTGCTTTCCAGTATGTCTTGCACATTTCTCTTCACTGTTGTCACCAGCAGTAATGCCACCTTCTGGTATAGCATTAACTCATCTTGAAGCTCAATGTTTCATTTTTTACTTCTTGCATTAAACAAACAAGCAAATATATAAATAAATTAGTAAATCAGAATTCTGTTTAACTGTAGTGAATGAAGAGACATTACTTTATAATTTGTCAAGCCTGCATTTGTCATTCTGATAACTTTTCCCACTTTATACCCCTACACTGACCAGTCAAGGCAATTTTTGAGAACATTTAAACTGTGGTGATCTTTGAAAGCAAGAATCAGTAGAATATCAAACCATTCCTAATGTCTTCAGAATTGTGCCCTGTATACTATATCCACGTAGCTTGGTTTCCGTATACATTACAAAATGCATTAATTCCTCCAATTCCTTAACAGAGGTTAAAGATTTAGAATGGCATACATTGGAACTATATCAAAATTATTACTTCTTGTGCAGGCATTAATATCCAAAACTGACAGAATGCATTGCATGAAACGCACAATGCATGTATTCCATAAGCATATTTTCATTTGCTATCTTGAAGAAACCAATTCCTCAAGGAAACAATTTGAAGGTGTGTTGGCCAAAGCTGGTGTGTTTGTTTCACCTGTCAAAAAGGCAGACTGCTGTGTTAACAAGAAAGCAGCAAGAAGCAGCATCCAGTTTCAGGGGGTTAAATTACTTGTCAGGAAAATGCAGGAAGCATGCAGGGTCTCCCACAGAGTCAGTTGCTATCCTGGTTTTTGACAGACTTGTGCACAGTGAAACCTGTCATTTTTTTCATTTGCCTCAGATAGGATTTCTTGTTCTCAGATGCACAATATTTTGACAGTTTCTGAAACAGAGGTATAGAAACATTTTTTTCTGCTGAACAATAATTTTATTCCTGTTTTGCATTTCAGAAAGGAATACATCGTGAACATGCATTTTTAAAAACTGACACAGTTACAATAATTAAAAAAAATCAGTTACAGATTATAAGTCTGTCATGTCCTCAAGCTTAACATGTCTGCTCAAGACAGCAATTATGGATATGAAAATGCAATGTCTTGCTTTACAGTTAAATGGTAAAATTTAAGTGACATCATTATGCTCTGATATGGGGCTTGAATTACATAGAGGCAGTTTGGGGTATGAAAGAAACTTGAATGTAATTAGGTGCTACTTAATTGCAGGCACTAATTCCAGTAGTCATTGATTGGTTTGTTTGTTTGTTTATTTATTTGTACGCACTGATCTGAATGGATCATTTACAAGCAGAGCCCAGGTGAATAGGATCATGCAAGAAATGTACAAAACATATTTATATATAAGGATATTGTAAAAAAACACACACACACACACACACACACACACACACACACACACACACACACGTGTGTGTGTGTGTGTGTGTGTGTATGTGCCTGAGTGTGTGTGTGTGTGTGTGTGTGTGTGTGTGTGTGTGTGTGTGTGTGTGTGTGTGTGTGTGTGTGTGTGTGTATGTACGAGTGTGTGCTTATATAAACAAATATATATATATATGCTATATATATGCTATAAGGATATGATATAACACTTAGTTCAAGAAACAAGTTTATAGTTGTTAATATGTATTTCTAAAAAAACATTTACAGAGATAACAACTTACATGATCAACTATCTGTAAAATCTTCTTCACGTGGTGTCATATTTGTTAAGTTTCTAAGTGGCCATTTCATTTACATTTTTGTTGAGTACCCCAACTGTTTTTTTTTTTTTTTTTTGTGGAAGAGGAAAAGATTGGTGGTCTGCAAACTTTCTGACTTTGGTTTATATATATATATATATATATATATATATATATATATATATATATATATACATATATACTTTCTGGCTTTGGTTTTCTTAATATATTTTCTCAAAGTATGAAGTAAGAAAATGGAGGTGCATTCATAATATTGCAAATGATGCTTAACTCATAATCTGCAAATACCATAAATTAAGGTTGTATATGGCAGTAGGAAAGACAGGGCCATGCACAAACATGCGGCTTCGGGCCTTCAAGTATAACTGCCTGACCAGTAACTATGAGTCCTGCAATTACATAAAAACATCAGATTTGAAGAAGAAAAGTGAATGTGGAAACTCAGTGTTAACTTTCTGAAGTACTTTTTGCAGCCTACTGATCCCCATCTGTACACCCAACATGGATACTCTACTATGTATGCTGTTTCCAGGATTACTCATTTTTAAAGTAAGGGGAATATTTTGAGATACTTGTATTTTTCTTGATTTGCTCTTTAATTTTGACTACTGTGAAGCTTGTAGTTAAAACTCTTGGAATATTTCTCAAAAAATGCTGTTTTTGCAGACAACAGGCCTGAACGCTACTGTATCAACAGACTTGAAACAAGATGCATAAGTAATGCAAGTAGCAGATCACCTCTAAATTCTCATACTCAGAAAAGGTTAGTTTCACCTCGTACATCTATATTTAAATTCTTCATAGTCTCAGAGTATCTTATTAGAATACCAGGCTATCATCTCAAGTGTCCTTTTTAATTCTTTCTTCCCAATAAAATTTGATAGATATTAGTTTCCAAGGGTTTTGTGGATGGTATACATACTTCAGCATGGATAGTTGCACATTTACAAGCCTCTACTCTCTAATAAAGACACTGCTGCAAAACCAGGGGTATATTAAGGTTCGGAATCCACTAATGCAAGTTTCACTTTGAATAAGTGTAGTGATAAATTCAGCCTCACATGGATGGGTAGCCTGTTGCAGAGAATGGGAAACCTCTGGTTCTGTCACAATGCATCATATCCCTCAAATGACTTAAATCTACCTTCATATGTCACAGTTACAAATGCATTTTGAATATGCTGCATGATGTAAAAAAATCCCTGTCCACCAGCTGTATAGTCTCCACATTACCACAAATATGATTTTACTATAGATCCACCATTTCAATTTCTTCAGCAGTCATCACAATAACAACAATGGTAAATGTCATCTGTGCCTGTGTTCTGTTCTGCTGGAAGTGACCAGTACTTAACCATCATCCCATCTCATTTTTGGGATCATTACTGCACATCCATACTAACAAACAATCATGATGAAAACATTTTCTTTGTCGAAGTGTGGGGTCTTAATGTCATTTAATAGTATAATTATCAACAGACATAAAAATATGGGCACCTGCAGAACTGAAGCATTTTTTAGCCAAAGGTGAAGCTCAAGCTCCATCTTACCATTTCAAGAAATTTTGTACTTGATTTACTGAGGTATAGCTGTGATTCTGTGCTGTAGGCCAGGAGAATTAAAATGACTAATGAGCGAAGCTGAGGGGAGTCTTGACAAAGTGTTGATGTGCTGACATCTACACTATATATGGCTTTATTATAATATGCTTCTCTCACATGGGATCTAGGAATACTGACCAAAGGATAAGTATCCTGTCCCACATATGTCTTGGAAGAATTGATATAAAGACTTATCTGACACAAGGAAGGTAAATTAACAACCATGGATGAAGGGAAGTAAAACATAATAGATAGCACGGAGTGAACATGGAACATACTTTTAGGAACAAGAAAAGGTTTTTGTGTCAGTAACAGTAACAGTAAATGTAACAGTAATAGCAATAATAATAGTAACTGTAACAGTAACAGCAGCAGTAACAGTCACAGTAACAATAACTGTAAGTATAACAGTAATTGTACCATTAACAGCAACTGTAACAGTAACAGTCACAGCCACAGTAACATAAACTGTAACAGTAACAGTAACTGTAACAGTAACAGTAGCAGTAATAGTCACAGTAACAATAACTGTAATTGTAACAGTAACATTAACTAATTGTAACAGTAACAGTAAGTCACAGTAACAGTAACTAGTTTAGTGTGAAGCGTACCACCAGAGATCAGAATATAGAAATACACATATAAATTAATTGAATTTAATTTGTATATATAATTTGAAGCCATGAAAACATAACTCTGATTTTGTGGAATACATAACTTGACATTTTTTTTCACATCCATTTTACTGATCTATTAATAGGGTCAGAGAAGGAAAAAATGGCATTGCATAGAGTCTGACAAATGGAAAATTCATTGTGATATTTAGGAAATATACATTTCCCTATAAGTGTTAGAAGGTTATGCCACAAACAACAAAGCCTTCCAAATGAACATCAGAAAGAAACATCTAATATATGAAGTATTAGTCAAATATCTTATGCAATGCATTCCAGTGTATAGCACTGTGAAATTATCGTATTAAAATTCTGAGAAGAAAGGTAATATTGGCAGGTTGTCAAATGAGGTTGAAAGAACATTTGAAGAAGAAATATCAAAGCTGGCTTTGGAGCATAAATGAATGTGCTGCAATTATATGCATCAAGATTTAAATCAATATAAATAGGTAGCAGTAAGGAAGATTTGGTCTCAAGGCTTATACTTCCATTGAAGTACTTTATGAGGTTCAATGTACTAGACGTGATCACTTGATTCTGCAAAAGGAACTCATCTTAGGGTTGATGTAAGGCCATTATATTTCAGTGATATTAAGAACACAGTAATCATGTTAGTAGAATTACAATTTCTAGCCAATGCCAAAAATTATAAAAATATTTTGATCCCAGACAGTAAAGGGAACATTCACTATAGTGTGGATCTCTGAGAATTTCTACCCTCTTTTATATATGCCAAGTTCACTTTACTTGCAGACCCAAAAATTTAGAAGTTATAAGTGATAAACTTAAATCTAAACCAGTTTTCAGATTTTGCAAATAGTCACTACGGATAGATTGTTTACACTTTTATTTTATAGTGCAAAGTTAAAGGATGTAAAAGGAAATGCTGTACTTTTGTGAAGAAAACTTACACTGCCATCATTAATGGCAAAGCCAAAACCCTCCTAGAGCTAGATTCTTGGCACTTTGGTTTTTTTTTTTTGTTTTTGTTTTTTTTTAAGAGGAGGTCATGTCAAATCAGTTTAGTAAACTTCTTCTAGAAATCCATGGAGATAGAGTACAGTGTTCATTAAATCCTTAAAGTATGTATAGATCTAGGCAAGGCAATAAAAGATGTCCCCCATGCTGGCATTATAAATAAGCTGAAATTCCTGTGTGTTGACCTTTAGCTGATAAGATGGACAGTATACTGGCTGAAAGAATGCACATCGTTAAGATGCCATATGCTATCTGAGTAAGTAAGAAGGTAGCTAGTGATGCACCTTGGGGCTAAGGCCTAAGACCAGTCCATTTTTAGTTATACTTCTCAGAAATGCAAACTATAAGCCTGGGTCTATGGCTAGCTAAGTTTACCAATTACTGTAAGCTGGGTGTAATTGCTCATTCACAGCTTGATATATATATATATATATATATATATATATATATATATATATATATATATATATGTAAAATGGGATAGATTAATTTGAACATACTAAAGATGGGCTGTTGTTAAATGCAAAAAAAAAAAAAAAAGAAAATCTGGACTGCCATATTTGGTAAACATGTATAAACAACATAGAGTATAACCAGTATTCCCCTCCAAGCTGACATTGTAGTCAGGAATCTTGCTACCTTGGTCAACAAGTTCCACTCCTTTGTCTGCCATGTAGAACCAGTTGTCAGGAAGTTCTTGTTTCAAGCATAGCTGATATGTAAAGATATCTCATCCAGGTCTGAAGATGTCATCATCTCAGATTGGGCCAGTTATAGAGCAAAGTGGCTCCTTTTGCATGTACCTGCCCATACATATCACAAGAATTAATAATAATGCAAAGAAAAACAAAAGTTCCCAACTAAAAAGATTCCATGGCTAAAGAGTCTCAATAACTGAGATAATTTTGAAGTCCTGTCCCTATCTTTAGCCTCTTATATACTCATATGTGAAGACCTATGCCTGGAATCCACTGCCATTAATCACCCAATCCTCCTTGACCTTTTTCATCTATGTAAAACAAACAACTCCACAAACACTCAAATAATTACTTAAATATCCATCAACATAGAAATAAAACATGCTTGAGAGACCCATGTATTCAGACTTTGATGATTGGATAGCTATCTGCAAATTCATTCTTGGTATTATATGATTTGGCTTTTTAGAAGTATAAGGTATATTGTATGTGAGTGTGGAAGGGCGGGGATGGCAGAGAACAAATGATATATGACTTACTTGACTTTAAGTTCTTAGGACCCTTTGGTCCAGTATCCATTCATATGACATTCTAATAATAGATGCTGACAATGAGTATTCACCATGTCTAGAGATGGAAAGTTTCTGTGACAGAAATCGAGTTACTAATGATTTAGTATTTATGAAAAAATGGGCTCTGCAAATTGCACCAATTATTCCTCAAGTGACGGAGAAAAAGCCTTGGTGTGTGAGAAAATGTACTTTCCTAATATTTGCTCATTTATATTTACAGAATCATTAGAGTTGTTTACTGCTCCATGCCTGAATTGTTAGTTGTGTGGGCTGTCTTGTCATAATAAAGCAAACATTGCTTCAACGGATGACTGAATATACTGGTATCACTACATTGTAGCTTAGTCAAGGTACTAAATTTTGCAGAATTTAGTGCCACGAATTCCTGTTTGAAAATTGTGTACATTTAACAAGTAGATCACAATCTGCTTTGCTTGTTTGATTTAAATGACTTTTCTCATATGTTTAAAAGTAACTGTATCTTAGCTGTCAAGACAGTTGCTGTTTAGCCTGCCAGCACACAGGACTCTGACACCTTATTAGCTGAGTACTGTTAGTTAAGAGTTTGATAACCAGTGCAGGTAGAAAATGATTCAAGAACACAAAACTTGCAGAAAAATGTAGGGAGTGCAGAAGCAATGCCATTGCTGATGTCAGGATTGATAAAATAGTCAAGGCCAGAATTTATTATTAGGCTTATGGACTTTATTGTACAGCTGAATATATTTTAGTTGCTCCTGGTGATTAAACTAGATATCCTGTTTTTCAGAAAGCAACTTTTCCCTCTTCAATTTTTGAAATCCCTAAGTATGGAAACGTTTTTTTCCCCCAATCCCTAAGTATGGATGAACTATTCTTTTTATTTATGTCTGAAACTTTTACAACTGGTAATATTACACTATGTGATGGACATTGATTCAATGACTTAATCTGATGCATACACCTTAGAGAAAGAAAAAAATGCATCTCTGGTAACAGACAACTGGAAAAACTGAATAATTTGTATATAACCTAAAGAACAACATTCAGTTCATAGGTTCATACTAGGCTAACTGCCTTTGTGGACCATTTTAAGCCTAGTCAATTACC
>NC_056744.1:1737156539-1737214039 GCF_019279795.1 Protopterus annectens
TGATAGGAAACAAACACACTTGCTATGTATAAAGCATGGAGAATACTACATTTGTTAAAGAATGCCAAGTTATGTAAATTGTATAGTATCCCCAAAATTCATAAATATTTTGGTAGATACAGTCTCTGGATTTCTATGTTATGTAAAAAATGTGTGTAGAATAAATAATTTACATCTAATTGATTATCTAAAAAATATATATCAGAGATTTAAGTGACATTTGAACAAATTTAGACAAGTCCAATGGAAGAAAGGTATTTTCTGGTTAACTGTTGGTGCTAGCAACCTATATGCTAGCTGTCAGCACATTCATGGATAAATAACACTTCACTAGTTAGGTAGAGCCATTAAAGTCCATTACATTAAAGACTTTGTTTCCTATGAGTACCCCCTTTGCTCTATGCATAATTTAAGTTATAAAGTGCATTTCAAAATTATTTTTTACAGACCAGCTTTTGTTCTTTTGTGTCATACAGATAATTTATTTTTTCTTTGCATAAGAAACAACCATGGCATTGGTCACTTCGTACAGTATACGCCTGACATATTTGGAATCATTTTCATTTGTTTTCTGAATAGTAGTATAGCTAACTACTTAGATTTTGTTTTCTTTACAACATATAATAAGAATATAGTTATTAACATATTTTGCAAACCCACACCATTTATGTATTCCACTAAAGGTAAACGTTTTCCTCTACACCACTTGTTATCTTTCTCCCTTGTGGAGAATTTTTCAAGGCTGCATGAGTTTGTAGCTCATTGCTGGATTACAAAGCTAAAACAAAACATACTACACAGCAATTTCTGGACAGCGAATATAATGTTGTTGATATTAGTGATGCATGTTTTGAAAGCTACTAAAGTCTGGGTAAATACATCTTTCCTGAACAGTAAGCATACCATTGCATAATAATTAAGTGATTAAATAATTAAATAATAAATAATAAATAAGTAATAATTAAATAATAAATAATTAAGCATTACCATAGAAAGCATTAGAAACCATAGGAGTACATATAAAATAGTGAAGCAAACCAGGTAAGATAGGAAATTTCCTTTTTTTCTGACTGCCAAAATATTTTATCATGAGAGATTCATGATGTGTTTAAGAAATGTCAGAGATATTTTCAAAATGTTTGAAATGATGTCCCAGTTCTTTCTGTTCCATGAAATGGAGTAAGAAGGCTATAACTGATTGTCCTGTGCAACACTGATTTGAAACAAAAAATCTTTCTGCTATTCAGTATGAATCAAGCATCCAGAAGGTATGTACTCCCACGGTGAATGTTATGTTAAGTTCTTAAGTTGTCAAAGAATTTGTCAGAATGAATGTTAAGATATGAGAAATTACTTACAAATGCAATACAACTACTGACCTGGTAATGTGCACCCTCACTTGTGTCTGCTGCCTTGCATACATATTTAAGAAAGACTATGCCGACATTTAAAACAAACATGTTAGGGACATTGCAAGAAACTGTGATGAAAATCCATGTGCAATAGTCTTTAATTTAATTAGATAATATCTAGGTACATCCTTTTAAAGACATTATTTTACAATGAATTCAAATAAGCATTAGAGAAAGTAGTGCTAAGAAAAACATGTTACACAACAGGCATTGCATCTACTGAATATATATATTTTAAACATTATGGTCTTGAAACTGGGTGTAATTGGCAAGTTGGCTTTTTTTTGGTGTTCATTGATTATCTGTTCATAGAGGTTCATAAATTAGTACTAAGCTAACTGCCCTTGTGAGCCACTTTAAGCTTGGCCAATTATCCCTTGTGAGACTCAAACCCTGCACCTTGTGTTTGTAAGACAAGCACCTTAACCATTAGGCCACCCTCCCAACTCTTAGACCACCCCTCCCAACCCATCTGTCTTTTAATACTTTTTATTATTTCTTTTTTATGTATGCGCATTTTATGTAATTTGTTTTTAGGAAAGTATTTCCTGAGACATTATATTTTCTAAGTATAGAGGTTAAGAATATCAGATTCAAATATACTTGCTGTTTCTTGATGAGAGATTCCTGTATTAGATTCCTTAAGAGCTCAGTGAAAACTGATTCTTGAAATTGAGTAAATACATGTGTACTTCTTGAAAAACATAATAGCAAAAATTTTAGTCAGCTTTCAAATCTGTGCATCATTCCGAAGGAGTGAGTTGCAATAATTTCAAGTGAGAATGTTTTCAAGAAGAGTAAAAAAAGAAACTTGCTTTTTAAATGATTATGTTTGCTCTTGAAAAAGTGAACATTCATATGCTAAACTGACATGCTTCCATGAAAATGTCACACTGCTATGAGATATTCATTTCATGCTTAATTTATTTCAGTTGAAATGTTTAACTGCTATAAAATATTCATCTGACATGGACACGTCATTTGTAAACATGATTTGCATGCTACTGCTTCATTTTGATCTGAACAAAATTGTAGTCTACATTCAAATGTGTTTTACAGACGATGTTGCAATTAAACAGGCAAATGACTTACAGCAGTGCCCTAGAACTCAAAAAAAAAAACAAAAAAAGGATTATATCAGAGGCATATGAGTACTATGCTCAGACTAGACTGTAGATATACAGTATAACTAAATTACCAAAAACAAATAAAACAAATAAATGTAATATTTTAAATTTACTTACCTACCTTTCAACACCTGGTAAACTCTTTAGACAGGTGAAAAGCACTATAATCATTTCTTTATTTATGTTTGTTTACTGGGATGTTCCGACTGGGGTTTCAGTGGAGACCCATGGAGTAAAGCTTCACATATTAGGCAAGTACATTTAAACACAAAAATAAGACATTTTGTAAAAACATTCAGTTTACATAAAAACACAATTATAGGAATACATGTAAAACGCATTTTATATTATACAGTAGCCCATGAATTTAAGGAAATACATTTTTTTGTGTGGTAGCTAGTTACAGAGAAATTGTACTAATAAGCACATTAAATAATACAGATTCAGATACTGCTGACAATAGAGTGACTTAATGAGGCAGCTTGAAATCTTCCTTAGAAATGGATGTTCTAAACTTGTACTTGGTATAAAGTAATGCTTGTTGTCTGTTGATATAAGTCCAGTAGCACAAGTTCTGAATATCGATGTACTATTTGTTCACAACATTCCATTGAGGTGAAAAAAAATGAATGTTGCTGATTCCCAAGGAACTGCCACAGCTGCTGGTTGCATCTTTTGTTGAGTGTTATTACTGTACAGCAAATACATACTTCAACTCTATTTCACTATCTCAGCAGCATTTTTACCAAGTAAGACCACATTCATACTTTGATAATGCTTTTTATAATATTTTTAAGGCTTATAATGTAGTACCTGTAGTACACATTTTATATAATGAAGTGTAGGACTGATTTATTCATTACTTTGCATGGTATATTGTTCACGTTAGTGTTCCACTGAATCACACTAGCCATTCCCCTGGACACATCCCAAAATCAGAGCTAACTTTGCACTGCACTATCGAACTAAACTCCAAATTCTTGCATGTTGAGCCTATCCCAATGTCAACCACCTACTTTCCTGGCTGTGCACAATACCACCGGCAAACTGCAGCTCCAGCACTGCAGCTGCCACTTACTCCTGATCCCCCCAATGACACACTATTGTTACCTATCAAAGGCTCAACCTCCTCTATATATACTCCCAGTAAGTTATCAGTTTGGATGAGTGGAAGTGATATCCCTGGTGTGAAGTGTCAGTCTGGATGAGGTGAAGCGATATCTCTGATGTGAAGTATCAGCCTGAATGAGTGGAAGTAATATCCCTGATATGAAGTATCAGCACAGCAGATAAAGGATCTTATCTGCTGACCTCACATGGATTGGACTAATGAGAGTAGATTGACTAGATAGTGACACTGACAAATAGAAACCTGGGATATATCCTCAGCGACCTGGAATGCAGAAGTAAAGACGTAATAGTGTTCTTCTATAAAGTCTTGGAAGACCACAAAATGAGTACTATATGCATCTTTCAAGGCCATATAAGGAAAAGGACATTAGGCTGCTGGAAGGGCTTCTGATGAAACTGATGAAGTTCCATCACTGATGTGGGAGCTAAAGCAAAAAGAATATAATCCAATGCTAGTGGAGCTTGCAGGGTATTTTTATGTTCATAGGTTCATAGGTTCATAGGTAGGTACTAGGCTATCGACCCAAGGGCCTACATAAGTCTAACCAACAAGGTTCTCTGGCTTACGCCACCCAAGAAAGTTATTTTCCTGTGTCACTGTCGAGCAGAGACACAGAAGTGATCCCTGGGGTGTATTTCCTATTTCCCATCTACTCATCAAGATTTTTCTTGAAGAGTGCTAATGAAGAACTTTGCTTGAGATAGATGGGTAGCCTGTTCCAGAGTATGGGAAGGCTCTGGGACAGGAATCTATCCCTCCAACATGTCCTGTTTATTGTGGTGACAAGGTTTAGGTCCCTAGAGCATGTAGCTCGGAGGGATTGGGATTTCTTTAGGTGTAGCATGTCCAAAAGCACTGGGTTTGACATAGCTTTATACATTAGGCAGAGATCACCTCGGAGTAGGCGTACACCCATGTTCACTTTAGTAAGCTCTTGAATTCTTGAATCCAGCTTAGACTGGATGCTTGTAGTCCCCCAGGCCTAAATGAAAGTTATTTATTAGCATGAATTTTGAAATTCAAGAGTTTACAAAGGTGAACATGGGCATATCTCTGGAACATGACTATTAGTTTATGTGTTATTATGTATTTTTATACATGTGTGTTTAAGCATCTTTGTACATGTTGATATTTGTATCAGTGACATGTTACTTTTACATACACTTATTACATTTATTACATATATTTATCTTTTTAATAGTTAATATATTTATTTACACATAATTTGCTATATTCGTGAGTATGCATTAATCAAATCTTTTAAATATTATTTTAAACATTTGTTATGTTCTACACATACACTTTTAAATACATTGCTAGTTGTTAATTTTAACAAATCAGATAGTAGTAGGAATGATTCACCTACATTAGGAATGAATAACTAACGTTTACAATAAATACACATCATTTCATTAAAAGAGAGGTTATTTGTGTAAAATGTGGAACTTATTCTGCATTAAGCCTTTCAGCTACTAGTGGAGAAGTGAAATATAAAAAGGCATATGTTTTTTAGCACATATCCTTTAGGATCATGCATTTTAAATTACTATTGGTGCATAAATTGGAGTTTTTAGGACCTTTGAAGGTGCTGCATAGACAGCACGCAATTGAACATTAGTTTAGAATGGTAGTGTATAGTTTGTCTTCGTTTTTAAACAAAAGTACTTTAATTTCTTTCAGAAGAAAGTACGGACACTTTGAGGGTTTTGAACATTTTAGAACATTTTAGAATATTGTAGAGTGTTTATGTCTCCTTACGTGAAATATGTATTTGTTAGATGAAATTCCTGTTGACCTTCAGATTAGTTACTTTGTTTTCTTATTATTTTTCTTATCATTTTATTTGGTGTTCAAAATGAAATTATTACTAGCCTTTTTAATAAAAATTTTGGTTAAATGAATTTAGTACCACCCACTTGTTTATGTCATTTGACGTGGGGTTTTTAAACCTTACAAGAACTTGTGTTTAACATCTGAGGAAGTCCGGACATTACCCAGATGAAAAGCACTTAATGTGAGTTTATTGTTTGTATTGTTGTGGTTCTTTTCGCACATTGAGTGTGTAGCTCAATATTTAATTAAAAGTTGACTTTGTTTATCAACCTTTAGAGTGGAGTACCAGTTCCTGTTGCCTTTTTCATGTTTTTGAAGTTATTGGATTTGTTTGGTGTTTTTTGGCATCATTATGATTGCACAGTGCTGAGTGCAGTGTGCTTTTTGTTAGGAGACCATAGATGCCAGCTCCCTCTCTAACCTTGCTTCATTTAATAAACACACATATTTGCTAGTCAAGGTGGCATTTCAAGATGTTTCAAAATATATATTGTTGTTGGCGTTTTGCATTTTGTCTTGTATAGCCCATGTTACAGAACCAAGTTTTAGAAGTCACTTTCTTTTGTTGCCATGATATTTGAGAAGGGGGGGGGTTGTAGCTGTAGGATACCATGGTATCTTAGGTTATACTGTTAGTTACTGACAACTAATGTGTCTTAAATGAAGGCAGTAGCTTTCATTTTAGTTGCTTACAGGTTAGAGTACTTATTAAAAATGTGCGCTTGCCTCATCTGGTAATCATTTGGGTTTCAAAATGTTTTTATGTGTGGCATCAGAGTGGTATTCCCTCTTTTATGGTAAATAAATGAATCTGGGTGTTTTGAAAGATGTATATCATATTGCAAACTAAAGTATAACTTAGATTTGTCATGTTCTGTTCTGTTTCATTCACCAGACTGATGTAATTTATTCTTCATTAAAAACAATCCATTAATCCCTGGTATTTCTCAAAATATTCTTTGTTAATGCATTGCTCCAACACCTTGTATCCTTTACAGAGTTTTCCAGGTCAACATATGGATAACCTACTTATAAATCCCTTGATATCTTCTGACTGTTATTCATGAAAAGTAAAGTAATGCCCTCATCAACCCAGTGTCATATACTTCCAATCATTTTTAATACAAACGAGAGAGACAGAACGGTTTGTTAGTGAAGGGTTCGTATTAATAATATTGGGGCCTCCAGCAAACTTCATCTTTGGGGCCCATAGAAGCCTATTTTTCCATTACATTAATAAAACATCCAGATATTTTTACATGGTGCGAACATGTCCTTTTATGTATATATGAGAGTCTGTGCAAGCTACATTGTAAATCATGAAAGGCAGACACACACATTGCATGTTGGCTGCATTGATTTTACATTTTGACATACGTCTCTATCTCTTCAAAGTAGCCAGGATTATAGCTAGCCATTAAATCCACAAACCTGCTCAGATTTGCACCATATCTTAGAAATAGTCACAAATTGCAGCATTATTAAGTGTGCCAGTGTAGAAACAAACTCAGATGCTGAGTCAGCAAGCCACAATTGTAGCACAATCCCTAACATTGCAAGTGCTCACCCCTATAACCTAGAACCTCCTCTAGGGGATGAAAACAATACCTCCCTTCAAACCGCCAATGCCTTTAACACCTTTTTCACTGACACCATAAGCTCTCTAGCCTGTCAACTTTCCACAAACAACTCGAATCTCCCAACCTCTTTACCTGATATCCTCCCCTCATTCCAATTACAACCTGTCGCGACCTCATACATCCAAAAACTTATACATAAACTTAAGCCATGTACCCCCTCTGCTGACCAACTACCATCTGAATACCTGCAACAAGCAGCTAAAGCAGTTGCTTATCCTGTATCCATCATTATAAACAGAAGTGTAAATGAAGGAATTGTCCCAGATATCTGGAAAATCTCCCATATTATCCCTTTACATAAAGGTGGCAAATCCAACGATTATTCCAACTATAGGCCTATTGCTCTCTTATCACCATTAGCAAAAATTATGGAAAAATGCATTCACCAGCAACTAATTACCCACTTTGTCCAACATAACATACTAGCTAACTGTCAGCATGGTTTTAGGCCATTTCATAGTACCACCACAGCCCTCCTAGCCTTCACCGACTCCATCAATAAAAACCGAAATAACAACATCCTCTCATCAGCACTCTTTATTGATCTGTCAAAAGCCTTTGACATGGTCAGTCATCCCATACTCCTAAAAACTCTTGAATCCCTTGCTCTTGACTCCAAGGCTGTTCTCTGGTTTAAGTCCTACCTTAACAATAGGCAACAAGCAGTCCTCTGGGAGAATAAACTATCTCCCCACCTGCCAGTCTCCCTTGGAGTCCCTCAGGGCTCCATTCTTGGTCCACTTCTATTCTCAGTGTTCATCAACAACCTTCACTTAGAAATCCCTCAAGCTACCTGTATGCAATATGCAGATGACTCCACACTCATATGTTCTGCCAACTCCATATCTGAACTACAATCCCTAACCCAGACAGTATTTAACTTAGTTGAGGAATGGTTCTTAAAACGTTGCCTCTTTTTGAATGCAAAAAAAAACAAGCTCTTACTCTTCTCAGCTAACAGTAAGTCCCCCCCCCCAATCAATTTCTCTATCAAGTCAAATAATGGCACCATTATAAACCCTGACTCTACCACCAAACTATTGACAACAGCCTAACATTTGGCAATCATATAAACAACACAATAAAAAGTGTAAATAGAAAATTGGGCTCCCTGTATAAAATAAAACCCTTCTTAACCCCTATAGCCAGAACTACCATTGCCCACTCCCATCTAGTCTCCACTCTTCTCTATGCTTCCCCCATATTTACTAACCTAAAGAAAAATAGTCCCACTAAACTAGCTAACTCCTATAATAATATTGCCAAATTTGCCACTGGAAACCCCTTTAGAACTCATCATTGTCTGAACCTACAGCAGCTAGACTGGCTTGAACTACAAAACATCTTGCTACTTTCCCAACTTACTTTTGTTCATAAGATTTTCTACCAACCTAACAACACACCGATACTCTCTAACCTTATTACTCCCTATACAAACCTCAATTTTTTACGCTCTTCCACTAAACTCCTAGCTAGCATTAGCAAGTCTAATAGCTTGGCAGGTGATTCCTTGTTTTCAAATACTGCTGGAAAACATTGGAATATGTTGCCATCAGATCGAACTGCACTTCCCTCCTTCCCGCTCTTTAAAAAAGGCACAAGCAACATGTTAAAACACATTGGCTTTGCTCTTGCTGTTACCCTATCTAATTTGTCTGAAGATCTAACTGCACTTCCCTCCTTCCAGATCTTTAAAAAAAAGGGCTCAAGCAACATATTAAAACACTCTGGCTTTGCCCTTGCTGTTACCCTTTCTAATTTGTCTGCTCTCACGTTTGCCATTTTCCCTATACTGCCTCCCCTCCCGTTTTTCTCTCTACTTACCTTAAGCAGTGGTAACTGCCTCAAGTTTGTGTTGCAAATAGCAGATGTACTAAACTATGAACATAGTGTAAACAACTTCACATATCTTAATGTAAGAAAGTCTTATTATGTTTCATATTTAGCTGAGTTCTCCTTGACAAATGCTCTCTATCCACATTTAACTAAATACTTTTTCTTTATATTTCTGTAAGAATTCTATCTGAATACTGTGTTTGTAAATTGTACTGATCTCTCATTATTTTTATCAACAAAATTATTTTTTTTTCCTTCTTATACTTGTACATTATGAATGTTTTAATGATACTGTGGAGCTTTTCTCCCCGGGCCTCCACTGAGAATGGAAATATATCCAGTTAGACAAGCCCGGTTAACAAATGTAAAATAAATAAATAAAATAAAATAAAATAAATGTTACCAGTAACACTCACCGTAATCAGACAGGTTAAAGCAATTTCTTTTTGCAGGGGATCTAGTGCAACTTCCATGTGAAGTGCAATTGTACCACATACCTATCAACTCTACTCAATACTTGAGAAGGAGACAGACCACAAAACAACATGCAATGGTCTCAGCCAATCACTTCTTTCACTCTAAAGCACACAAGTGATCCCAAGATTTCACTAATCAAGAACACATGAGGAAACTGACATATTATTTTAAACAAATAGTAGCCTAGAATTCTGAACATTTTTAAAATATGGTTTATTGTGCCAAAATATCCTCTGTGGTTCAGTGTTTGCTCTTCATGCAAATTCTTACTAGTGTTTCAGGGATTTAATTTAAACATACTGCCAAGCCTCCCCCAATGAATCTAATTAGCAATGTGTCACCACTTAAATAGACTTAGCACTGAAATCTTGTTATATAGCTCATTCTAGGGTATCTGCAGGAAATAGTGTCTCCCGTGGCCACATTCAGACATCATCACCCAGTTTTCTCCATTAGAGAAATGGACATTCAGTGCAGATCCAGTGTGGCAGTGGTGACTATGACATACACTGACTACCATTCCCCCATTTTTTAATAGTGCCCAATAATTTCTTGCCCTTTACCTCTTGACATAGAACAAATATACATGACAGAGCGAAAGTTGCAACAAATTACAACTTTGTCAAGATCTCTACAGTTAAATGGTGAAGAGCTGAAAGAGTTATTCAAGCAGTAAAGAATATAAATGAGAAATTGTATAATCAGCTCAGTACTGCAGTTATCTGCAGTTCCTGCAGACAGAAACAACCCACTTCAGCCTATAGGGTTTCAACCACTGCAACTGTTGGCTGGTAGGTATATGAGAACAACATTACCATCACCTGTTCTATTTTAGTCATAAGAAATACTAAATGTCCACTGGCATGGCAAACAGCAGAAATGGAAACAGTGTAATATCAGCAAATCCATCCTTTTCCTTCAGCAGTATATATGAATTTTAGTTCTGATATAATGGCAAATTTGTGTGCCTTTATTTCTGACAATAATCTCACTTGCCAAGTGACATAAGGCCATACAGCACTCACTTCTCCACTGTGCAGACCATATATAATGCAACATGTCAGAGTATGGCAGTGCATGCATGTATTTATCTGGTACCTATTTGTCTCTGTATGATAAAGGAAATGCATATATTTGTTGTGGAACACAATTAAAAATATTTGCAGAAAGGATGCTCTGAAAATATAATAAAATAATTCAATAGCATTTGTTATGACTTTACTATGTTTGTACAATAAAAAAAATGCAAGATATTAGTTTTATCACTTTGCGCTCTCTGTCCACCAGGCTCAAATATGCTGTTTTTAATTGGATTCACAACTTTTAACAGGAAAAGTCAGCATAAACACACACAAAGAAAAGCTGTAATGACAGGTTATTTACACACGCAAGTACACATACACACACACACACACACACACACACACACACACACACACACACACACACACACACATATGATACTGCCCCTACAAATCCCATTCAGTGGCTCATTAACTGTAATCAAATGAAGCAAGGGACAGTTGGTTTTATTTATAGACTTCCTCAATATCAACAAGTTATAGCCACTTTACTCACTGTGTACATCACATGCCTGAAGGTGAATATGAAACAAGTGGCCACACTAATGTTTCTTATATTGCTTCAGTCACACAATAATATTTCCAAACTAGATCAATGACTTTTTATTTGTGATCAAATGAGAGAAATGATCATTCACTTTCATCCATAGTCTACCTTTTTTGCTCACCAATTACAGTCACTATTTAGACTTTGTACATCACAGGTATTTGGTTATGATCAAATGAAACAATAAATGAATGAATAAATCAGTAGTGATCACAATACAGTGTAACAGCTTGTTGGAGTCAGATACATGTAGTGCAGTATTCCCAATCCTATTTCCATGTGTGCATGCATGTGTGCACATACACCACACACATTCATTCATTTTTTTTCAGTGCAGCAGACATTTTCATGGGAACCATAGTCTAACAGCTATACAAGACATCAAACAGCTTCAAATGAATTACTCAGAATTATTATAAAGAAATGTGAATGGCACAAGACACTTATACAGAGATAAAGGATGCTATGTCTGTTAGAAAAATATGTGAGACGCAATTTACATTATAGCTCATAGCACTGACATTGTATTTGGATGCATTATAAGTTTTTCTAAAAAGAAACATTATCTAATACAAAATGCACATCAGCACTTTAATTGTGATTCATCAGAAAAGAAAGAATTTGTGAGTGGGAATGTTTAGTCCCTTCTTACCAATGAAATGTTAATTTTGTATCCTCAGTCCTAGCAGAACTTTATTACTCTCACTAGGTCTGTCTCAAATTTAGTTGTAAGGGTTACAGTATAGTTGAATGTCATATGCAATATGCACACCATTCTTTATCTTCATCATTCTCAAATAAATAGCATGGAAACTGAATGGATCACTTCTGTTGTCAGCCTTAACAATATATACTGCCCATAGAAGCAATAAATTCAAATTTAAACCAGTTATTTATTTACCTAAGTTTGATGCAACATACAAAATAATAGTATACAAGTAGTTATAAAGCTACATGAAAGGGAAAAAAAACACTCTTATAGGTGACACCCACATATCTGATTATTTTACAAGAGTTCTATCTGTTTCATCTTCTGTTACTTTTAATGCTTGATTTTCTTGGTTTACTTGATTTGCACTATTGTGTAAGTCTCAGCTAGACTGAGTCACAGACAAATGGGTAAGGGTTTGTTTACACCCTTCTGTTCTACAGCTGCATATTAACTCCTATACCAATTTACTGTGTCTACTACCTTGGAGGTTCTTGTTCCTGTAAATATCCTTGGGTAAGTGCTTAGATGGATTACTGTTGGCAACCAATCTGCAATGATTACCACACATTCATTTATTTATCCTTTACAAGGCTTATCCTTAGCAGGATCATATTACAACCCTATTTTGGATAAAGCATCTAAGCTGAAAATGAATGAATTTTCATTGTACTTTCATTTTCCTGCTGCTGAGTGTCTCCACTCTTGGGCGAGCAACTAATAACTGTGTAAGGCCCTTAGCAGAACCCTCTCTATAGTTCACCTAGCCACTACAAAGAAACACTAATCTCATGGACATCCTTCCTTTATTTGGCCATCGAGCCTGCTGCTATCCTTAAGCTCCAAAAGGACCACTTAACCCTTAGCAGAACCCTCTATATGGTTTGCCTAGCCTCTACAAAGAAAGACTAATCTCGTGGATATCCTCACTTTATTTGGCCATCAATCCTGCTGCTATCCTTAAGCTCCTAAAGGACCACTTAACCCTTAGCAGAACCCTCTCTGGTTTGCCTAGCCACTACAAAGAAACACTAATCTCTTGGACATCCTCTCTTTATTTGGCCATCAACCCTGCTGCTATCCTTAAGCTCCAAAAGGACCACTTAAGTATATGTTCCAACAATTGACTTATTTCACAAGAATCCATAACTATTTATAAAGTCCATTACTTATGCCTAATTGTAACTGTACTAGCTAGCAAACTGATGTGAATAAACTGCATTACCTATGTGTTCCTGACAACAAAATGCTAGCAGCTCCAACCTCCCTATATTCTCTCTTGTTCTCCTCTTCCTCACTCCTCACCCTTTACTCCTTGATCTTGATCACCCCCTTGCCTTGTCCTGCTATTCTACTCTCTACATAACCTGTTCCTCCCTATAAAGCCTCACTGTTTTGGTTCTTCCATTCCATTGCTAGAGACTTTCTCTCTTTGCACTCTTTCACTACTTGTTAACCACAGACCTTTGGGCTCTCTCCTGTTTCCCTAAAACCTTTCTGCCTTGATCTCTCCCTCTGCTAACTCTACTCTTTGCTTTTCAGTATCCCCTCCATCCTCCTCTTCCCAGCCAAAAGCAATATCTCTATTACTGATTGTTTTCTTGGTCTTTCTCTGTCCCTCCCCCACCTCATCTCCTGTTCCTAACCTTTCATAGGAGCCCTATACTTGTGGGCGCCATCTTTAAATCCTCAGTTTCATTTTCCTGCTGCTGAATGTCTCCACTCTTGGGCGAGCAACTAATAACTGTGAAAGTGTTAGTGTATAACTGCTGTAACACAACAGTTGTAGTAGTCTGTACCTGCTGTTTTATACCTGTTGTTGGCTATTTCCCTACAGAGCTTTCAGTGTGTTTGATACATTAGCGGCTTAATGTTTGATTTTAAAGTGCCAGCTTAAACAGAACCCAGCACGTGGTGTCGCTACCTATCTAACTTACAGTGACCACCTTATATGTGCCTTGCAATTACTCTCTTGCTGCCTTTCTGCTGCCATCACCTGTTGTTGGCTATTTCCCTGCAGAGCTTTCAGAGAGTTTGTTTCATTAGCTGCTTAATGTTTGATTTTAATGTGCCAGCTTAAAACTGAATCCTGCACATGATGTCGCTACCTATCTAACTTACAGCAAATACCTTATATGTGCCTTGCAATTACTCTCTTGCTGCCTTTCTGTTTTCTTTACCTGCCAAAGACAGACTCAATTGCTATACCTATGTTGATGGTCTCCTATTTGTATACGACATACTAGTCCGGCATTTACTGAACTAAAACAGTTCATGACTGTACTAGAGCACAATCCATTATGTTTATTATATACTAGCTTAGCCTGAACTGATTTAAATTAATCTGAGCAGGAGTAAAGCATAAACTGCCCTTTCGGAATGTATTTCGACATACTAGTTTAGCGTTTACTGTCCAACAGCTGTTTTGCGGCTGTAGGAGAGGGTTTTTGTCATATTAGTTTTAGCGTTTATTGTTTTATCAACTGTTAGCGACTGTGTTTAAAACCCACCCTGTGCGGTATGTTTTCCCTGCCGCCGCATTATGTTTTCTTGTTATCTTATTTCTCCAGTTTTTAGTCGAGTGTATTTCCCAGGAAGATATCTGAAATAATAGCATTTACTATATCATGGGAACCCCACTCATAAGGTAGCCTATACAACACTTGTAGTGGTTCAGGTTTCTGCTTGACTGGAAAACATTTAGTCTGCCTGTCGCTAAGAGCATATGTACGTAGCATTATCATAAAGGATTTACTTACTACGCTATAAGAGGTAATGAATGTATCAGTCATTGTTTTTCTATGAAAAGCATTAGTTTGCTTGTCGCCAAGTGCATATGCACTTAGGATTTTCAGAAAGGACTTACCTGTTGTGCTATTAAGTAATGAATGTATCACTGATGTTTGTTTATTTTCTATGACTTTAAACTGTTTAAATAGTGTTCTACAAATCTGTACTGCTTCAGTGATGGCTACTAAAATTCTGTCATGCTGTTTATATAGAACTGTATTGCTTTTATGGTCTGTAAAGCTAACCCAATGAAGTCTTTCTGGCATTTGTTCCTTAAACCACTGAGACACGGCAGAACTCTATAGTTAGTGTTTCCTTTTGTCTCTCTTGTAGTGCACAAATATAAAAATTGTATTATATAAATACTCTTATCTATGTCTTTTTGCAGCCCTCTCTTGTGTTATAACTAATCCCCTCTCCTTTTTGTTTTTAGCTCTTAGCAAAACCCTCTGTATGGTTCACTTAGCCACTACAAAGAAAGACTAATCTCGTGGACATCCTCCTTTATTTGGCCTTCGACCCTGCTGCTATCCTTAAGCTCCAAAAGGACCACTTAAGTATGTTTTTCAGCGAATGACTTATTTCACAGGAATCCATAACTATTTGTAAAGTCCATTACTTTTGACTAATTGTAACTGTACTAACTAGTAAACTGATGCAAATAAACTGCATTACCTATTTGTTCCTGACAACAAGATGTTAGCAGCTCCAACCTCCCTATATTCTCTCTTGGTCTCCTCTTCCTCACTCCTCACCCTTTACTCCTTGATCTCGATTCCTCCCTTGCCTTACACATTCCTCTGACTTTCTCTCATTTCCAAACTAGACTCCCTCATATAGCCTCTGTCTTCCTGCTATTCTACTCTCTGCATAACCTGTGCCTCCCTATAAAGCCTCACTGTTTTGGTTCTTCCACTCTATTGCTAGAGACTTTCTCTCTTTGCACTCTTTCACTACTTGTTAACAGACCTTTGGGCTCTCTCCTGTTTCCCTAAAACCTTTCTGCCTTGATCTCTGCCTCTGCTAACTCTACTCTTTGCTTTTCAGTATCCCCTCCATCCTCCTCTTCCCAGCCAGTAGCAATATCTCTCTTACTGATTGTTTTCTTGGTCTTCCTGGTCCCGGGTGTTAGCCCCACTCTGTTCGCCCTCACTACAGTCGGGCTGTCTTTGCTCCCCTACCCTACTTCCAGTCCCACCCACCCCATTACAATTTTCTTTATACCATCCTGTCCCTCCCTTTTCCCCTAACCATCCAATAGCTGTTAACTTCCTGTCTTAGCTCTGACAACTGTGTACCCACTCTCCCTGCCTTTCCCTGTAACCTGATACAACCTTTTCGGTGCATCACTCCTTACTCTAAACTACTTCTGTAATCAAGAACCCTATCATATTATCTCACCCCAATATAAAAATGAAACATCTTATTATTTCTATCCCATTCCTATATCTCCTCTCAACCCAAACCTCTTATCACTTCCATCACCCCTATCTAACATTACATTCCACAACCACCTACAGCTCTGCTAACTTCACAGCATCCTCCTTCTGCTACATTTATTCTGCCTTATTTAACCTTCCTAACACATGTACACACAAACTACCCCAATTGTACACAATCTTTCCTAACTCTAAATTTAAAACCAAACTCTACAAACTATATTCACACTTTCCTCTACTCTCACTACCCACTACTAGCACACTGTTATCAGGAGATATACACCCCAACCCTAGCCCAAACTTCCCCCTCCCAGCCACCCACATCCCTCATTCTCCAACACCCCTCCTTCACCAAATAATTTTCAACCTCCCCTGCCCACTACAACTGGATCATCCCCCTTCAAACACCTTGCCATATACTCTCTAAATATTTAAAGCCTATCCAATAAAATCACAGACTTCCATGCCTGAATAACCCATAAACCCCTCACATCCTCACACTATCTGAAACCTGGCTTAAACCACATATCTCTAACAATGAAATTCTCCCACTAGGCTACAACATATATCGCTCAGATAGATACCCAAAAAAAGGTGGTGGAGTCACCATCCTCCATTCTGACAACCTCAATCTATCACCACTCCCCACAACAGTCCCCAACTTTCACCCAGCAGAACTTATAATACTCAACTGCTACCTCAACCCTCACAAGAAAATAGCTATTGCTTCCATCTATATCCCTCCTGGAAACAATCTAAACACTACTGAAAAGATACTGTCCTGGTTTTTCCATCACATAACTTATGAAACCCTCATCTTGGGAGATGTCAACTTAGTCTGGTCCAAACAGAAAACGAACTCTCCCCAAAATAATATTAACTTACATGGCTTCCATCAACTCATATCGTCTCCCACCCGACTCCATAGACATACATCATCTAGCTCCATAATAGACTGGATACTTACCAACTCCCCCCACATTTATCACAACCCTATTACTCTGCCAGACCAACTTAGTCATCACCTCCACACCTCTGTCCTCAGATTTATCACCCGACCCCCCCAAAACCTCATCTATATTGGGACTGCTATACACTCACCAATTTTAATCTAACACAATTCAACTGAAATCTGTCTTGCATTGACTGGTCCTTCCTAAAAAATATCCCACTAGATGATGCAGTCAGCAGTTTTAATAACATCTTCCTGAATACCCTTAACTCCCTTGCTCCTTCTAGAAGGATTCAAATAAAATCCAATTATGCCCCATGGCTCTCCAAAAAAACTAAGTCCCTCATGCTCAACAGAGATAAAGCCTGGAAAGCCGGGAACAAAACCACAGAATTATCCCTCCTTCACCACTATAAGCACCTCAGAAACCTTACTAAGAAACAAGCCAATGCAAATAAGCATTCTTCTACAACTCTGGTCAACTTACTTACAAATCAAACCCTTAGAAATTCTGGACAACAATTAACAGAATTCTGTCCCCAGGCCATCCATCAACACCCAGCCTCTTCTCCAACACAAGCCCTCTAGACACATCTACCCTTCTTAGCAATCACTTTATCAATACCATTCAGTCACTCATCCAATCAAACTGTAAGACTACTCCACTGTCTACCTCACCCAACCTACTTGACAATCCTCCTTTCTCTCTACATCCTGTCTCCACCTCCTATACAAGATCTCTTCTTTATAAACTCAAACCCTGCTCTTCTTCCACAGATAATCTTCCACCGACCTTCCTAAAAATAGCTGCAGACACCATAGCCTACCCAGTGTCCATATTAATCAACAGATCTATACAAGAATCCACTGTCCCAACTCTCTGGAAATCCTTTTTCACCATTCCTCTGCACAAAGGCGGCAATTCTACTGACCCTTCTAACTACCGACCCATAGCCATCCTATTTCCCCTCTCTAGGATTCTTGAAAAATGTGTCGACTCCCAACTACTTAACTACCTGCTCCAACATAATCTCCTCACCCCCATCCAACATGGTTTTCGTCCCCACCACAGCACAACTACTGCTCTGCTGTCCTCTACACATACCATTGCTGAGGCCCTGGACAAAAATAAACTTCTATCCTGTCTCTTCCTTGACCTCTCAAAAGCCTTTGATACAGTCTCACATCCCCTATTGCTGTCTAAACTTGCTAATCTTAACCTATCTACCTCCACCCTCACCTGGTTCTCTAGCTACTTAACTTGCAGGAAACAGTCAGTAAGATGGCTCTCTTCAAGTTCTCCTTTTATACCTGTTCCAACAGAAGTTCCCCAGGGTTCCATCCTGGGACCCCTCCTCTTTAACATCTTTACTAATGACCTCCACACATCTTGTAAACAATCATCCTTCATCCAATATGCTGACAATTCTACCCTCATCTGTATCTCTGACAGCATCTCCGAACGTCATACTCTTACCCAGCAGACCTTCCTCTCTACTGAACAGTGGCTAACCACTAACCTACTGATCCTCAACCCCAAAAAGACCAAACTGTTACTTTTTCTTCCCCACTCTCTCTCTTACCACAAATCCACCTTTACTATCACTTCCTCAAATAACACTAAACCTGAAACCCAAACTAAACTTCTAGGACTCATCATCGATGACGAACTGAAGTTTAATACACACTTACTACACGGTATAAAAAAGACTCACCAGAAACTCGGTCTTCTATATCATAACAAAAGATACCTAACACCCAATGCTAGACTGTCCCTTGCCCAAGCATTTCTCCTTCCCTCCCTTCTTTATGTTGCCCATATATTTACCCATATCCAAACTACTACTTTAAACAAACTTCAACAACCATACCACAAGATAGCTAGATTTGTCACAAACTCGTCATATAATGCACACAACTATCTATCCCTTAACTCCCTACACTGGCTCGAATTTCCCCACTTATTGCAGCTATCTCAACTTCAAATGCTACACTCGCTTCTCTACAAACCTACATTTTGCCCTGCTCTCTCTTCTCTCATGTCAATTTATTCTCCTCCTTGAACTCTTTGTACCTCTAACCAACTACTACTACAAACCCACCAACCCAAAAAACCTATCAGCAAATACCTCTATAAATCCTTCATTGCTCAAACCTGGAACAAACTTCCAAGGGACATCTGTTCCATCATTCACCCATCCCATTTTAAATAAAAACTCAAGGCTCACCTACTAAAATCTAAAATCTGTCCTTGCCAAGCCCCAACTTGATAACTTTCCCATATCCAATGTCATTACCCCCCCCTTTTTTCTTCAACTGATTTGACCAAATCATGCCTGTTTTTTTCTCCCCAAATCTCTGATACCTGCACTGATGAAACAAACCAGTAATGTAAATATGTAAATATGTAATTACACTGCTACCCTGTAATATAATGCAGGTATACTGCCTTTTAATTTTCTTTTTTTGATTTGTCTAGCATATCTATTGTTAAATCAGTTTGTTCATATTCAACACTGTGTAACTTTTCTTTAAGTAATATCATCTGTTAGTGTAAACTGTGCTTGTAAAAGACCTACTTAGTGATTGTATAACCTCTATTGTAAACTGCTGTATTTCATGGAGCTTTTCTCCTCGGGTCTCCACTGAAAATGGGTCCCAAGCCCAGTTGGACTAACCCGGTTAACAAATGTCAATAAAATAAAATAAAATTATTTTCTTTTTAATTTTCCCTAAATTGCTGCAGCTTTTGTGGGGCACCCATTCAGTCATGTATGACTGTTGACTCCCTATATCTTCTGGTTTTGTGTCCAACTAATACTGGATATGGGTGCCAGATGAATTTTGAAACAGGGTGGTATGTGACTTTGTACCATGCATCTTATAATCCATAGTGATGTCAGTTTTAGTTATAGAGGGTCAGGGAAGAGCTTTACTTACTGTGAATAGGAAGAAAGTCAAAATATGTACTTGGTATCTGTGAGGTAAAGACCTTAACTAGTATGCCAAATCCCTCCTAAAACCAATCAACTTAGTATTGTGGGGTTTCATTAAACCTATTCTTTTATCAGAACCAATACAAATTTTATTACACATCTGGCTGCAGCTTGGACAACTTAAAAGATAAACTAAAATGGTTTCTTAGCAGAACTGTTTGTCTATTTTCTCACACATTACACTGTCATCCCTACACCAACTTATTTCTAGATAAGGGTCTGAATAAATAAATCAGGTGATGAGATTAAAAGAGTTAAATAAATCGGAATCAGTAGTAAGGGGAATGCTATCAAGCAGAATACCTCATTAGTCTTTGCACAACGCACACACACACACACACACACACACACACACACACACACACACACACACACACACACACACACACACACACACACACACACACACACACACACACACACACACACACACACACACACACACACACACGCACACACACGCACACACACACACACACACACACACACACACACACACACACATACATACAAGCATACTAATAATATGTAGCATAACCGGTCACAGCATGCTCTGAGTTATTTAAATAATTATTACCTTCATCATCACATTATCAATCATTTTATTTTGCAGCTTCTAAGATGTGTCAGTGCAAATCAGGGTCATGCTTTAATGGTAACAAGCATGAAGAACATCATCTTTGACTTCCTATATTCACTTGTATAATGGTTGTTTCTTAACCCATGAGATTTAAAGCATTGCACTATTGACTCCATCATTATTTTACTGGCAGATATCACATTACATTTTAAGGTAGAGTACAGTGTGTAATTAAATAATGAACAGATAGAAAAAGGATCTCTCTCTTTCTCTCTATCCTGCTTTGTGTAGTATACATTTTCTTAATGAGGGAGACACATCTAATAACTGAGAGGTTAATGCATAATCCTTTCAGCTATTACTAACAAGAGTAAACATTGGGTTCTATGTTTCTATGAGATCTCCTTAGCCAACAATTAAACCAGATAATGTCATAAAGTTCAGTTGCAGATCTCTGAGTTTTAAACACATTTTCTGTCAAACTATAATCCCTCTGAACTGCGATCTAAGTTAATGAATAACTTTTAATCACATTGTCATTGTGAAAACTGTAACAGCTTCAAGGTACATATGACAATCAAGCTGCACTTTATTATTCTTCCTGATTTCCTACAAAGACAATTTGAAATCCTTTTATATAAGGATTCTGCAGCTGTAAAACTCCATCTTGAATGCCGCACTGGAAACAGTAACTGGAACTGCACAAGTATATTTCAAAGTAGCTTTTTTAGTTCTGAGACTATGTAGTGGCTGCTGCAGTTAGAACAGTAAGCTGGCAAGGCATTGCAGTAGAGCACATATTGCCAAGGTGACAAAATGTCTATCTAGGCAAAAAGGAAGGCTGTTCATACACAAGAAACTAGGTTTAGGATTAGGTATAAGTAGAAGAAGGAAACGTTCTTATGATATTTCAAGCCAGAGGAGTGGTATCTGCTGAGCAAAATCAAAAAATAGATAAAGTATGGTGTGCAGTCTTGAACAGAATAATCTGGACTCATCCAATGCAACATTCCATAAATGAAGCATTAGGAGACAGACTAAGAAGGAAGAAAGACACTTGAGAAGATGGAAGGCTCAATGCAAATTTATTAATTGCAGAACAAGAAAAGAACCCATGAGAAAATGAGTAGGCCAAGGCTAGTCAAGCATCTGCATAAATTTGTCAGAAATTGCAGAGTTATACTACTACAGAAGTCTTTTAAATACAATGCTCTTACTTAAAGAACTGAGAGCGATGAAGTTGGTGAACATATAAGATATGTGTGGCTTATAAAGTTGGGTATTCCTTCTAGAAATTGCAACACATAGACAGCTGTTAATGATCGGTTTGTTATACCAAGCCATATGGCAGACAGATTTATTTGCTGGAAGGCATAATATATATGCAAATTAGGAACTTTTTTGGTCCATTTAGTATGTGCTTGCAAAAATACTTTCCTTTTTTTTTTCTGTCGAGGGAAATCTAACATGTTGCTGAATTCAGACATCTGGTAAAGATCCAGTAAAATCACGTATTGAGGCCTAGACTGTGGTTTTGATAATTTTTCAGTATTGTTAAGTTAATTGTATATGTTTAACTAAATTTGGAAAACAAAACTCTAGAAAAGGTATTATGCAGTTTTGCAAACTGTTCTTAGATTAGATTAATAGATGGCTGCAGTTTTGAGTCATGCCTCTTTAAGTCTCAGCTTTTGCCATTTTAATAGGGGACTATCAAAACCATAGCAGAAAGACCATAAACTCAGCAGTAAAAATGTGCTTGTGCATAACTTCTCAGCTTGGGGGCTGTGGGTATTGTATGCAACTCTGTCCATTTGGGAGTATGGAATCTGTAAAAGTAGGACCCTTTTGTGGTGCTAAAGTATGGACAACTACGCAGTTGCCCCAGAAATATACCCCTACAGCAACATGAAAAGTTACACATATGCACTTGTTTACCTCAAACAGAACGAAACAGCCAGGCCAAACGAGTGCATTTTAAAAGGAGTAGAGTGACTATGTTCACTCTGCTCTTTTTTGCTTCTATTTGTCTCACAATTGCAATAGGGAGGTAACGACATTGCTACCAGCACTGCTAATAAAGAAACCTTTGAATATTTTCCTTTCACAAACAAAATTCTGATATTCATTTATAACCTTTTTTGCAGAATAAACATTACTTCAAATGTTTTATACTCATTAAGGTATTTATGTACAGCATTTAGTGAACATTTCACACATACAGAAGGCTACATTCATTTCTAAATTCCTGAACAGTTTCCATATAAATTAATTTAGGAAGTATAATTTAAACAAATATAAACATTTTATGGACTGAAATACTATGAACAAGACCAAACAGTGATGTATTCAGCACAGTCTTATTCATAATGATAATTGTGAATATAGTCTTTGAATTATTACTGAAGTCTATCACAATGCAAAATGACAGAATTATATTTACCTGTAAGTTTTGCAAACTTTTCATATCTCAGAAAGTGTATAACTTCTCTATATGGAATATTCCCTGCATATATTAAATGCTGGATAATTCTACAACTAAAGATAACACTTTTCCCAACATATGAACACAGAAACACATACATTATCACACACACACACACACACACACACACACACACACACACACACACATACAAACTCAAAAAATATCAGTAATTTATACAGATGTCATGCCTTCAATTATATAATTATTTCAGCTACTCTCACATTCACTTATTTTTTGCTCTTACTAAATGCAGGGTTAAAAAGGAAACTTGTGTTCCTATCTTTTTATAACAATGCAATGGTGGGTAGCTGCAAAATTCACTTGACCAAAAGTTAACAACACACAAAGTGTTAATAAATACATAAAATTACTTAAGCACAGATCTGCATATGTCACACACACACACAAAATGACGCACACACACACACACACACACACACACACACACACACACACACACACACACACACACACACACACACACACACACACACACACACACACACCACACACCTCACACCCACACATAAGTACATTTTTTTCTCTTTCACATACACAAACCCCCCCCACACATATATTATTTATTTATTTATTTAGAAGTATTACATGTTTTCTGTGTGTGTGTGTGTGTGTGTGTGTGTGTGTGTGTGTGTGTGTGTGTGGTAACTTGTTGAATAGTACTATATTCAAAGTTATAATACTGAAGACAAAATATTGAATTTTGCAAATGTTGAAACTTTACAAGCTGAACTCAAAATACTTGCTAATAGCACCCATATACTACATATGTACAATGTGCCAGTACACATCCTAGAATATGCAAGCAGTCAAAATAACTGCCTTTGCAAAGGGAAAAGCCACACATCTTCCACCATAGAGGCTTTGCACCCATTCCACATCTGTGATATATGCTAACTACTCAGTCATACAACTGCCATACATAAGCAATCAGATGACAAAAAAAAAACCCTGCCCCTAATGTTATTTCACAATAAGTAATCAATGAAATGTTCCACTAAAATTACAAAATGCCAAAGTGACTATTCAACATGCAGCCAGACATACTTGTATGAATATAAAATCTTTGCCATGGGGATTGAATTTCTGGACCATCCCACTGTCTTGATAAAATACACTGGATGGTGTAATGGTGCAGCAGTAGCATTGTTGCCTCACAACAAGAGGTTTTCCGGTTTGATTCTTGGCTGGAGTGCCTTCTGTGCAGAGTCTGCATGTCCTCCCTGCATTTGTGTAGGTTTCCTCCGGTTCTCCTGTTTCCTCCTACTTTACAAAGACATGCATCTAGAGTGATTCTCCCTGGGCCTCTGCTGAAAATTGGCTTTGTTCCAAGTCAGACTTTCCCAGTTAAATAAATAAATAAAAAATAATATCAAAGTTGGTCTTGACCTTGGCACTTAAAGGTGTCACCTGTTTCTTTATATCTACACTTGTCTTTCCTCTTTATTCCCATTTCTGACAGATAAAAATTGACAATATGCTGTCCCAAATTCCATGTCCCCCTTTTTTTTTTCCTCACTCATACATGACCAGCTGACTCAACTGTTTTCCACTACTTCAGCAACTTCCTTTTTTTTCCACATTTCTACAGCTCTGGATTGCTCTGTTTCTACCAGGCCAGTATTTACATTATGCATTTGCCTAAGAGAACTGCATTCTGTAGTCTGTTATCCAGCTGAAATTTTAAAGAGCATAACTGTGATCTGTACAGGTAAATGACGGGAATGCATAAGATTTAATTTCTGTGACTTATACAGTAAAACACTGATAAAACATCTCTTGATTTAACTCCAGAACTGTTCAGTCTATCTGTGAGTTAGCTTTTTCCATTGTATTGCATTCTTCATACCACATGCCTTCTTTCAAATTAGGAACATTTATGATTTTCAGAGCCTTCTCCTTTTCTTTTTGCTATCTGTCCTTCTGTTCTTCTGTTGAGAAATTAAACCAAGGTCCCTTTTGCATGAGTTGGTGGTAGCTTAGGTGGATGTAAAAGATCCCATAGCACCAAATAAAAAGAGTAGGAAAAGTTCCTTGAGGCCTTGGCCACATTTTCCCTACTAGTATAAATATCAAGTGGGGTTAAAGACCTTGACAGTTCTGAATACTGAAAGTCAGAACTGAAGCATCAAGATGTCAACAGTTCATGATGCAGAGAGTAAAGAATGTAGGCAGTTCAGAATGTAGACAGAAGTAAGATGGTTAATTTAAGAGGCAGAAGTGTCTTTGTGCAAGTGTTGAGTAGAGTTAGATTAAGAGGTAGGTAAAGGTTAGTTTTCCTGTTGTGTGTATTTTAGTGTTATTCTATGTCTGTATCTATCATGAGTAGTCATAATGTTATGGAAAGGCTGTTTCTAAGGATGATGTTGGTATGCAGATGGAGCAGGGGCAATACCTCAAAGAGGTAACAATTTGAAATGTTAGGATCTGCTAGAATGAGTAAAAAAAAATGGAGATTGAATGACCAAAATGTTCTTATATATGCTAAGTATGAGATGGCCATGTCCCTTTTTTCTAAAGTATCGCAGGCTCTGAGTTGGTATATATATATATATATATATATATATATATATATATATATATATATAAAATAAGAGTATGCGGGTGTTTGCCCCCTGCAAAAGAGAAGTTTAATGGTGAAGAGCAATATTTGAGATTCGTTCTTTTTCTGGGTTTTGGGTCTTTTTTTTTTTGTTCTGCATGTCAGTATTTGACATTTCAAGGCTGATATTCCATTCCCCTGTCATTAACCCCTACTCTATACCTTACCCAGCCTTTTATGTAATGCTACTGCTATATCTGATATCATTTAAATGTACAAAAATACAGTGTTTTCCTTGCATAAGTCTAGAAATGCATCTATATTAAAGCAGGCTTCACAGTTTACATGCAGTTTCAATAAAATAATCTTCAGTGAGGAATACTGACAAGATCAGAATGTGCTGTACGATTGAGTGCAAACACTTCTTGTTTGTATCCTACAAGGCTTGGGTAACCAAGGATAAAGAGGCATGTAGAAAAGGGTTTTGGTATTATTAGGAAATATTTCAAATACGGTCAGTTAAGTTTTTTGGACTGATATGCAAAAAGTCTTTGCATTACAGACACTTTAGCCTGAGTAAGTACCAAAGTCAGGTCAAATATCCAGCATTCCAAAATATTAATGATACTATTCAGGAAGAAGAGACTGGTTCAGTTTATATTCAGAAGAATCAGAATATACGTGCAGAAACTTTGGATCAGTTTATCAGCACTGTTACTGTTATCCAAAATTTCAAAATATTAAAGAATTTTACAAACTGTTACACTTTATCAGCATTGTTATCTACATCCACTAATTGTAGTAAAGGATTCCTAACTGAACTACAGTTTGCAGATTTTCTTGTTAAAGGTACACAATGGCTTGGCCCATAAAGGAGAGACTGGCACCTGTTCACCACAAATTTGTGTAATTGACAGATAAAGACATTCATTCTAGTCTCATTCCTGTTAATTCCAGTATTATCCAGTATACTGCATTCTTATCAGCTGTTTCAGTGGTGAGCCTACCATTGATGGGAGGACAATAGTTATAGTATGTCCCAAAACCCCATAGCAACCTTATCAATAGACAGACTACATGTATTCTAAAGAACACACTACAGAGCACCAAAGTTTACTTCAGTAAAAGCCTCAGAAAAGATCAACAAAGCTGCAGTACTTCAGAAAGTCTAACATCAACAAAGCAGCAGTAAGAACTTCTGCAGTGTTCCTTCAAAACATTATACTAGTGTAAAAGGAATTATCCAGTTTACATCAAAGTACTTCACCACCTCTAAAGCAGATGACAGGCTTTCAAGGTTCCAGTGTGATGTCACAAAGCCAAGCAAGAAGAAAAAGTTTTTAAAAAGCTGCAGGATGTCATAAAACATTCTTCAAGCAACTTCCAATCATAAAATTATGTAAAAATTAATTTTTGTTAAATTTCAGAAAAGTTTAAATACATTAGCAAAGGTAAATTATAAATTTGTCAAACAATACTTCTACAGTAAATCACCAGTAAATGTGTGGTTTAAAGTTAAAAAATTGGGTAAAACAGTCTAAAAAAATCATTACAGAAATGTGTATTTAAATTGCAAAGTTATTAGTTCAGGAATGTTAAATCTTTCTAGACCCAAAAGAGTTAAATCGCAGAAGCATACTGCAACCGACACACAGTCTCATGATTCACAGAATGAGTCAGCTTCTGTAACTAATCCTTGATTACAATCTTCAGAAACCAGGGTAAATGTTACAGCACAGGTACTTCAAAATATAGAGTTAAGCCTCAGTACAGTTCAAAATACAAATGTTCAGAATGGAATAAATTCTAGTTTACATGTAATTCAAAGTACAGAGTTAAGTCACAGTATTGTAAATGCAGACATAAACACAGTCAGTGTATGTAACATGCAGATTGCCAGACCAAATAGAGATAAAGCATTTGTAGTGTCTCACGTTTGCATTATTTCAAACACAACTATTCAGAATGTAATAAATTCTAGTTTATTGTTTTCAGATATAAGTGCAAATTGTGTACTGTGTGGAGATAAGAGGGATCAGAGTGCAGATTGTGATAAGTCTGATAAAGTAAACACCAGCATAAATTATATATGGACTTTAGAGCAAAGTAAAAAAAGAAATGCATACCATACTTCAAATCAATGTTATTACTAGTGTTTCATGGCAAAATAAAGAAGAAATGCATTCCCTACCTCAAGTCAGTGTTGTTGCTAGTTCTTTAAAAAAGGATTTTCAGCTTATCTATAAAGGGAGTGGGAGTCTGTCACCAAACTGGATTATGTATCTGTCATTGTTTAATGTTGAAAGAAATGACAATATTTAATTGTTTACAGGAACATTATGGAATACTGTACTGATTAATATAGACACATCAATTTCAGTTACAAAGAGACCTCTTCTAGAGGACACAGATGCAGTTGTGTCAGGATTAAAAAGGTCAAAGATTATAGCAGTTAACAGTTCTAAGGGTAACAGCTCTGTACTAGGTATGGACATGTCAACAGAGTCACATGTTGGTTTAGACATTAGTAGCAAGATTTTATGGAAAAATAAAAATGCTAAAGAATGTAAAGTAGTGCACACAGCTGACACTTGTAAAATGCTGCATGCAGTAGATTGTGCAACTGTACAAAATTTGAAGAACTGGTTATGACAGGAACATGCAGATGTATGGGTTAAAGATAAAATAAATTCCAGTTCAGTTGACAGAGCTGAAAAGCTCAGAAGACACATTGGAAGTGGCCAATAAGAAAAAAGGTAACAGCATGAATTTAACATTCCAGAAACACATGCTGCACAGGGTATGCCAGTAATGACAGTCAAGTTAATTCACAGAATAAAGGGTTTACAATTACAGATCTGGTGAATTAATTTTTTGAGTTATTGTTTTGTTTAGTAGACATTGTAAAGCCCTTTGAATTGTGGTAGCAAAGTGTTGAAAATAGCTTGATACAGACATAGACAAAAATATTCACAGATAATGAATGATTTGCTAATTTGCAGAATGTTAAATTTAATGCCAGTGCTACCTTTAAAAGTAACAGCACAGTCAAGTTCAGATTCCATGCAAGAAAAGAATGTATCATAAATGTTAGGTGTCATTAAAGCCACATGTTTAACATTAGTAATAAATGTGTGTACTATATGAATAAACTTTACCCACTTATATAAAGGACGAACAAGTAAAGTTCTGGAATCAAATCAGTTCAGCTCTAGTAGTAAATGTGTAAACAGTTCAATATTGTATATATTTCATGCAGAAATTGCAGTTTACATAGCACATTACAGAGACAGGCTTATGCAACTGAGTGATCAGATTACAGGCCAGTTCAGTTAGCTGAATTAAAGACAGCACTGTATGCTATAAAACAGTATGGTAAAGATCAGTTTAATATTATCAGTGACAATTGTATGCAGTAACAGTTCTTACTATTTAAAATTGTAGGTAGCAATGATAAATCTTTGCAACATTCAATAGTACAGAAAATATTAAATGTCATTAGTTAAAGAAATGTCTATGTTAATACAGTGAATGAATTACAACCTGAGGTTCACAGAGTAAGCATAGAAAGTAGAACAGTTAAGAATTAATTTCATAAAGGTGCAAAAATGCAAAAATGCAAAACAAAAACTTTAAAATATTAATGCAGTGTCAGATTACTATTTAGTTTGATTTGAGGTTATGACAAAGAAAAACAATGCCACTGAGGTTTCCATTTGGATTAATAATAAACTTACAGCCTTTCCATTTCACTATAGTACACTATGAGTTCAGTTACAGACTTACAAGAATGTATTTATTAGTAACATTGGTTTAGTTCATTATAGTACATCATGTTTACTTCATGCAGGAAAATGTAAATAAAATCAGGGCAGCACGCAATGCTATCAGTTTATAATTGCTAAAGCTGCAAATGTTATTTTAAGAACCTGATATTTGCTTTCTTGTGCTTTGCATATACTGCTAAATAATTTCCAGGTTGATTTTCCATTTTGATTTTAAATACAGTGAAGCACATCAGCCACTCGGCTTGCACAAAGAGATGGAAAATGGGTAGTTTGGAAGGCCTAAGGGTAGAAAGGCTTTTTTTTAGCTGTGAAGCAAACAAAGATTGTTACCCATGCAATAAATTTGTAATTTCTTGGCAATGGTCTCAATTAAAAAAAGTGCTTGTTCAATTTTTAATTTATGAAATTGAGTTAAAAAATGTTAAAAACTATTTTTCATGTATTTATTATGCAGTTTTTGATACCGTGAAAGTCACAGATAAGAGGGGTATTTGCAATGGTGGCTATGAAGTGGATTTTTTTAAATATGGAAAAGATATAATAAAGCATTTACCAAGTGTCATATATGTAAATGGCAATACAGGAGCAATTAGTTATATGGAACTGCTGAATGCTTGTGTTTTTATTTGGAATTTCCATAATCTGACAAATGACTATACAAAAATAAGATGTAATCAATGACAGGAATAAAGGTCGTATGATGATTAAGTGTAAAAAAAGAATATTTAACATGTAAACATGAAGGGCATTTTTGGAAAAAGCAATATAAAGTTCTGCAAGATGATGAAGAAAGAATTGCAATGTCTGAAAGTAAAGAGGAAGTAGAGGTAAAAAGGGGTAAAAGGTATTAAAGAAAAAGAGGATAAAGTAATATAAGATAATTTAGATAAAATACTATATTTCAGAAGGATGAAGGTAACTGTACTGAGTGTTGGAAATTAAGACAAAATTGAAAGTTATATGTTAGATATTTGTGAAGAAAGTGTAGAGGATGTTAGAAACAGAAATTCTATATATGATAAGGTAAGGTAAGGGTGAGGAAAAGATGATTTAAGAATACATCAATGAAGATTAAAAAAGACAGGTAAGGATCACTTTTAGATGTGTTTCAGTTAATGAAAACAGAGAAATATCTGATCCTGATGATCAAGGAACAGTTGTACATAAACTCAGAAAATATTTAGTTGGAGAAAGAATAAGAAAAAAGAAGAAAATGAAAATTTAAAATACTTACCCTAAACTTAAAAAGAAAGAAAGGAAATAATTCTAGAGTACCTTCAGTAAATATGAGTAGTATTATTAATAGTGTAAGAACAATGGGGATTTTGGAATGGTGTGATAAATGTCATGTAGATATATTAGAAGATGTAGATTCCTGACACGTGAAGAAAGATTGTAAACCAAAAAACTGTGGGATGGAAAAATAATATGGAATTTAGGAAGTGGATGTTGTTCTGAAGTGTCTTTATTGTGTAAAAAAACAGTAAAAATATTAGATGTAACATTGGTAATGATGGGAGGATTAACTGGTATGTATGTGAGGTAGAGAGAATATGTTTATAAGATTATAGTATTATAATACATATGTAAATGGCAAGGAAAGAGAGAATTTGTTTCATTACATATTAGATTATGAGGTGGTTAACATGAAAATGATTACTGCAAGGGACGTTAATTGTGATTTAAGGGGGGATACAAAAAAGGAAGGGAAACATGTTTAAAAATACAAAAAGTAATAAAGTGTGGTAAGTTAGTTGTGTGGCATAAATGTCAATGGACTTATATTAGAGGGGAATTGGATTCAAAATTATTTTATACTATCAAAAGGTTTGGTTGTAGAAGATAGTGCTACAGTAGAAATCATTTTTTTGCATCATTAATCAATAAGGATGGAGGTGATGAGAAAAAGTATTTTAAAAATAGAAAGGAAAGAAAAAGAGTAGCTGAGAAATTATGGGATGAATTTGGAGAGTGTGAAACATTGCAGTTACAGAAGGATCATATAAACCGTAAAGACTTTGACACAAATTGGTCTAAATGGTGGATTGAATTTAAATGATGTATCTTCAATGGCAAATGATATAAGAAAGGAAGAGAACATGAAGTAAGGAAAGATGCATATAAATGTATTAGGGGAATTTAGAGGTGAATACAAGAGAGTATTATGAAATGGAAAAGGAAATGTATAAAAGAAATTGGGAAATAGACTAATACATTACTCTCTAATTAGAGACATTTACAAGGGGAAGGGAGGAACTGTCTGCAAATTTGGGTAAACTAGTAAAGGAGAATATTATTATAATGAAGGAAATTAGTGAATTGGATGAAGTACATAGAAAAGTAAATGTAAATTCAATATCAGGCCCCGTTTGTATAGAGCATGAAATGTATAAGAAATTAAGGAAATGGTAAGGAGACTGTTTGGTAAACATGCTGAATGAATGTTTGGAAGAAGGGTTTGTTTCTGAAGAGTTATATAGTGGGTTATTAATGAAATTAAAAAAATGAAGGCCTATCACATTAAATAATACAGGGTTATAACATTTTTATGAGAATAAGACAGAAGAGAATGGAAATAATAGAATAAGGTATATACGGTATAAAAGTGAAGGGATGCCAGGAATTATTACCGGTGGTACAAAAATTGTGGATGATATTACAAATAAAATGGAACATATGAAATGTATGGAAAGTGATATTAGTAGGGCCTGACACTTTGTGGGATTTTATAGAAAATGATGGAGTAGGTAATAGCATTAGGAAAGTTTATATGTCAGCATATCAAAATAGTAGAGTGAAAATGTTGCCAAATAGGTGAATTGAGTAAAGAAATATATATGAATTCTGGCATAAGACAATGATATCCCATGAGTGGAATATTGTTTCCTTAGCATTGAGCTGGATAATGAGTGAAGTAGCATATAAACTGAAAGATGGTGTATATGTGATGCAAAAGGAAGCAGTGATTCCAGTTGTTTTGACATATGCAGCTGATATAGTCGGGCTGCTAAGAATAAAATAAATATGGATTATGGAAATACCAGTTTGTCTTAATGGATTTTAAAGTTAATGGGAATGGCCTTGAATAAAGATAAAAAAGAGGGTTTGGGTGATGTGAAAATTGGAGGGGCATATTCTTCAGTCAACTAAGTATCTTTCTTAGGGAAAAATAAGTAAAAATGATGACACTATGAGGCAATGGGAGGATTTGACAAGTGAAATGACAAAAGTATATCTTATGTGGAGGACTTATAGCTTAGCTTTCTACATAAAAAGTTTTATCAGGCAAATTCTGTCTGAATGGGGAAATAGCATGTAGGTCAAATGTTTATATGATCCCAGAAAAATATGAAAAAATAATTGTACAATTCATGTTTTCTATCATACAGGGTTCAGGATTAAACACAGCAAAAAGAGATATGTTGAACATAAGAGGAGATGAATGTGAATTTGCATTATTAAAGCTAGTTATTCATTTTGTTACTTTTAACTTGTATAGAATATTAGTGTGGGTAAATGGAAACAATGAGAAATTTATAAGGAAGATATATTTACAAATATTCTGGGGAGATGATAAAATTAAGAAAAAAGTAAAAGATTATATAAATTAAGAAAATAAAAATGATCAAGAAAAATACTAATATGGAAATTAAGAATTGATGGTACAGAGAAGGGTAGAAGGATGTGATATAATAATGTGATGAAACAATATTATTATGTAAATACATGGGACAGTTTACCAAAAAAAGTGATAAAAGCCATTGAAGTAAAGAAAAAGTGATGAACTAAGACTGTAAAGTGCCAGAATTTCCTGTGGAGACTGATAATAAATAAGTTACACGTAAAGGGGAATATCGCATATAAAAAGAAAGTTGAAACAGAGTGTTTATTTTATGGGGAGGAAGAGACAACAGAGTATATTTTTAAATGTAAAAGAATGATTAAACCCTTTTTGAGAATATTTATGATGTAAATAATATAGAAATTAATATGATTATGTATGGATATTAAAAAAAACAAAAATAAAGAATACATGAGAAGGATAGATAAGAATTTATTTTATGTAATATGGGTTATTTGTTTTGAAAGACTGAAATTTTGTTTATTGCAAAATGGATGTTGGCTGATGTATTGCAAAAAAAATAAGATTATGATTGTGGTAGAAGGGGTAGGAATCAATTATGGAAGAATAATAATGATGGTGTTACATAGGAATGTGTAGTTATGTATCTGTAAATATGTAGATTTTGTAAATATGTAAATAATGTTTTGTTCTGGTTTTGTTTATTAAAGAACCCCTACTTATGTGGTGTAGAAGCTTTTACATCCACCTGAGCTACAGCCAACTCAAGCAGATGGGGCCTGGATAAACATCTCATTCAAAGGAAGAAAGTTTTTAAGAAGGAATTTAAGAGAGCCTATCTAAGTGAAATAACCTTAATATCTGGTGTTTAGTCATGAAGAGATCATAAAACAGCTTCTTGGCATTTATTTCTAAGCATTGTGTCTCATTTCACTATAAAACTGCTATTTTTAAAGTCACTGTAAAACTGCTATTTTTAAAGTAATTTACTCTTTATAAGGGGCCTGTCTATTTTACATTCTATGGAAAGAATTTATACTCTCTTTCTTTTTTCATTTCAACATTACTCTCTTTTTGGAAGCTCTACCTTTTAACATATGCTTATAGGTTCAAGGGTATAGAGGGATATACTAGGCAAATGATCATCGGGGCCTTTATAACACCAGCCATGCAACCCACCCCAATTGTGTCCCTGTGTGTCATGAGCATTTATTTGGAGAGGATATGTCAGTTAGGAAGTTTCACAAGGTTATGGGGGGGCGGGGTTAGTTTTATCATTACCATCTGCTTCTATCTATCAGAGACATAGGGGCAGACCTGGGGTGAATTTCTGATTTCCAATCCATTGTTCAAGGCTATGCTTAAATAGTGTTAGGGATGGACTCTACTTCACATGGATGGGGAACCTGTTCCTGACCATGGAGAGCCTCTGAGATACATATCTGTCTCACCAGCATGTCTTACTTATGTCATAAGCAAAATTTAAATCCTTGTATGTAGTGGTTCTGTTGCTATTCATTTTGAAGATGTGCAAAAGGCCATCAGAAGTGGATTTGAGAATGCTTTGTATGTCAGTCATAGATCGTCTCTCAGTAACCTGTAGGAGACTGAGTATAGAGATGGAGCTTTAAGGCAATCCGTACAGGACAATATGATTATACCTTGGATTCTCTTGGTAAAGAACCTTTGTGGGCATTCCCCCTGCTGCATACGTCTGGTCAGGTAAATGCCGAAGGGGGCATTATACTCAATTATGAGAGTTAATGGAATTTAAGAGCACAATCTTGTTTCAAGACAGGTTTCTGCAGTTGTCAATAATCTCATTTTAAAAGAACAGGTGCTACTGCCTCTTTCATTATCCTGCCAAAGCATATTTCAGATTAAATTATGTCATCACTGATTCACTTTGTTGATTTCCTCAAGTTAGTAGGAGTAATTTTAAACATCATCACATAATTTATAAAAGTCGGCAGATATCCATTTATCTACTGGCCACACTATCACATGAAGACATACCACATAACAAATGTTAGTAGGACAAATGACACAAGGGTAGAGAGGTTTATCTCTCTGCTAGGCTTAAAAACTAAAATGAAGAAAAATAATAGATGAACTAAGCTTCTTGAACTCTGAAAGAAGTTCACCCTGTAGCAACTGCACAATACCATTTTCTCTAGAGCAAAGTTTTTTTCAGAGAGATAAATGAACAAATGTGCTCTGCTGTTAAGAAAATAACTCTCATTATCATTCAGCAATATTAAGTATAATTAAGTGGAACTTTAAAGTGTTACAGTATATTTCATACTAGTTATTAATGGAATGTCATGGGACGATTTTTTAAAGTACTGCTTTAAGCTAACTCAAAAGAAAACCAACAATGTTTTTAAAATGAAACAGTGCAACAAAGCATTTCTGTCAATGTATGATAACAGCAATCAGTGATGAGTTGTTTAGCATGTGCTCATACTGTACTGTTTTATTCCACTCAAGCTTCACCCTCACAATATATCACCATCACTCATGACTAAATATTACACAACCCATAGCCCAGGCTTCATTATTGTTTAATTAATACTCAACAGATTTTAATTTATTCAGTGATCTAAATTTTGTCAGACATAAAATGCTTGCATAATATAATATATGTCATTTATCTTTAAGGTGGCAGTAATACACTTTATCATGAAAAATACAATTAAGCAGCTAAACGGGATGCCTGAATAATATTTTAGCATCCGAGATCTAATGGATAGCCTCACATAACTCCTCCTGTTCTCTTTCCCCAAGCTACAATTCTTGTCAATGTTAGATAGTGCCCCTTTGAAAATGAACCCCATTGTAAGAGACAGAAATGCAGATCTTTAATTACATTACGTCTTATTTAAAAGTATTTTTGTAACAGATGGAATTAGGGCCAATAATTGGAAGGTCAAGATATCAGCAGAGTATAACAATTATTTGTAAGCTAAATAAAGTCATATTTACTTCACCACCCATTTCTAACTGAAAATCTAAAACGTATGTTAGGCTAGGATATTATGCACCATTTACAATTAGAAAATAAATTTAAAATTAAATGATGCTCAGTGAGTTTAATTAATGTCTAATAAAGGTTTTGACAGGACTATTGTCAAGGTCTGGATTCTTAATAGTAGTCCTTTGGCAAATTGCATCAAATAAATACCTAAAGATGCTGACAATACAAATTAATTTAAAAGTTATGGCACATTTGAGAAGCAAATTCATATCCAGACTCTGAAAAGCATTAGATTTATGCTGCAAACATGATGCTGATACAAGTTAAACATACTCATTCGAGCATGTGTACACACACACACACACACACACACACACACACACACACACACACACACACACACACACACACACACACACACACAGGCATGCATTCACAATTACTACAGACAGAACCATGTATATAGCATTTCATTTTATAATGTTTTTTCATAAGTACATAATCATAGTTATAGGAACAGTGTTTTAATTCCAATCTTAGAATATACTCTGCTTATATTTTAAGCTGTCCACTTACGACATCTGCATTTCACTTAAAATATCTGTTCTCTATATCTCCCTCTATGATAATTATAGGTTCATATCACTTCCTAAACAAAAAGACCATTATTGTGCACGAATGTGAAAAAAAGTAATTGACTTTCAGTCACTGGCAGAGATACATTATTTATTTATTTATTGACATTTGTTGACCGGGAAAGTCCACTGTGTCAGAAACCCATTTTCAGTTGAAGCCCAGGGAGAAAAGCTCCACAGACATTTTAATGTTCCACACAAAATACAGAGTTAATACAGAGATATACATACAATACATAGAATAGGTAAATTGGTACAAAGTGAATTTAGAAAATTTAAATATTATTAGACTGTACTGATACAGAGTAAAATACTATTTTTCAATTACATAATGTAATCAGAAGTGTAAATACAATATTGTAAGTTGGAAAATTAGTAATATAAAGAAGAAGGAGTTAATGCAGCAGAGGTTTTAGAAGTAGGGACTGAGTAGTCAAGTGTGTAGGATTAAGGAGGCTTGCTCTGTATTTCAAAGGTGCAGGTAAGATTATTTATATACTGTTTTTTAGTGCAGTTTTGAAGGCTTTTATGAAGTCAAGCTGAGTAATGTTAGAATGGAGGGTATTCCATAGCATGGCAATATTAAAGGAATAAAGACATTGTCCAACTCTTTTGTTGGGTTTAATTACATTTAAAATGTGCTTCTTTGTGGACCGGAGAGTTCTAGCTAGGGTGTATGTGTGTAGAATAGATAGGAGTGCTGGGCAGCTATTAGGTTTGAATATTAGCTTGTGAGCTACTGTTAACTGGGAGTAATGGAAATAGTGGTGGAATTCAAGCCAGGACAGGTTAGTAATAGCATTACAGTGGTGTGAGCGGGGAGGCATGTTAGCGGCAGGTTTGGCTATCTTATAGTAGCAAGATTACAGCTTATTATTAATAGATATATGGAGGCTTGCAAAAATGGGACTTCCATATAAGAGGGGGTAAGTAAAGTGCTTGCTAGTTTCATCTTTGTTTGCTTATCTAGGTAAAGTTTATGTCTGTATAGTTTTCCAAGTTTGATGTGTTTTTTTTTTTACTGTATTGAGAATGTGTTGCTTGAAAGACAGTTTGTTATCAATGGTGATTCCTAGAAGCTTTGAACTTTTCACTTGGTCAATTTCTATATTGCTTTGTGAAAAAATCTTGAAACTTGTGCTGGTAGCTTTGATGAAAATAGTAACAGTTTAGTTTTGTTGGGGCTCAGCATTAGTTGAGCATCATTTAGCCAGGTTTCTATGGATGTAAAGGAAATTTGGGTAATCTTTTGTAGTTTAGAAAAATTGGGTTCTATATTAGAAGTACAAAACTGCTTTTGAGCAAACACATAAAGAGCGACACATATTCATCGAACCGCATTTAAGTGATTCGATGAATATGTCACAGGGCAAGGAGGTACTGGCCAACTACACGGAGTTGCCCTTTCCTTCACTATAGTGCGATCTCGGAGTTGGTATATTTAGTTAGGGGGGATGTGGGGGGTGTGGGGGGAAAAGCCCCCCCACCTGATAATGCTTTTTAATGTTTATTTTTTCCAAAAGGCCACATGAATTTTTTCACTAGGAAAAAATTTGATTATGTGGCTGTTTGCTATTTACAGGTTTCACATATTATGTGTCAGCTTTTATGTAGTTGCACATATGCGCTTTCCTTATTCTGATATAGACCCAAGAAATTGTTGGAGGAAGAGATGATAGTTGAATCATCAGCATATTGAATAAGTATGCTTTGTTGGGAGACTTTATTGAGGTCATTAATGAATATGTTAAAAAGTAGGGGTCCTAAAATAAAACCTTGTGGTACACCTGTGTTATTGGCTAGCTACCAAGATTGTTGGTTTTTCTATCTAACAGATCGCTGTCTATTATTTAAGTAGGAGGAAAAACAGGTTAATACTCTTAGGTAGCACCCAAGTCTTTCTAGATGCTGTAATAGCTTAGGGTGTGATACTGTGCCGAAAGTCTTTGGTAGGTCTAATAGGAGTACAGAAGTTACTAAAAAGCAGATCATGTCTCCTAAACCTGATATACTTCTTTGAAGCAGTCACCAAAGCCGTAGACAAGGGTAAGGTGGTTCACACAGCCTATCTAGATCTTGCCAAGGCTTTTGACACCATCCCCCACTCTGGAACTATAGAGAAACTCACTAAACTAGGTATAAATCCCTATGTCACAAGAAGGGTTGGCAACTGGCCCACTGACAGAACCCACACTGTGAAAGTAGCAGACTCAAAATCCGACTTCAGACCAGTGACAAGTGGAGTACCACAGGGTTCAGTCCTGGGTCCTCTCCTGTTTGGTATCTACTTCTCTGAAATACAGGCTAACATAGAAGGTCTTTGACTGCAAACTAAGAGCATTAAAAAAAACTCCTAACGATGTGGACATCCTACAAAAGGGCCTCACTGAGACAGATGCCTGGTGTCAAAGCCCATGGCCTCAAGCTCAATGCCAAAAAGTGCATTGTCATCCCCTTTGGTAAAAACTCTGTGCCCATGAACTACAACATAGGCAGTAGTATACTTAACACCGAAAATGTGATGAGACCTTGGGACACAGGTGGACAGTAGTCTCTCCTTTGATAATCGCATCACTACAGTAGTCAGGAAATCCTTCTACATGGCACACCTCATCACAAAAGGTTTCTCATCCAGAAAAAAAGAGGTCATTGTTCCCTTCTACTCATCACTCATTAGACCCATTATAGAGTACAACTCCCCTTTTGGTATGTACCTCACAAGACATCTACAAGAATTGGAAAGGTCGCAGAAATACCACACAAAGAGGATTACTGGCCTCAAACAGATGCTCTACGCAGACCATCTAAAAAAACTCCAGCTTTACTCCGTCACATATCACCTACTCAGAGGTGATCTCTGTCTAACATACAAAGCTTTGTCAAACCCAGAGCTGTAAGACATGCTCCACTTAAAGAAATCCCAATTCCTCAGAGCTACATGCTCTAGGGACCTAAACCTTGTCACCACAATAAACAGAGGGATAGATTACTGTCCCAGAGACTTACCATACTCTGAAATAAACTACCTATCTATATCAAACAAAGCTCCTCATTAGCACTCTTCAAGAAAAATCTTGATGATTGGATGGGAAATAGGAAATTCACCCCGGGGATCACCTCTGTGGCTCTGCTCAACAGTGGCACAGGAAAATAATTTTCTTGGGTGGCAAAAGCCATGGTACCTTTTTGGCTGGGCTTGTATAGGCACCAGGGCCAATAGCCTAGTACCTACCTATGAACCTATGAATCTATGAACTAGGCCAGTATGTTGTGTCTTTCGGCTTTAACCGGTTAGGGGTCGCCACAGAGGAACTCCGGTCCGCTAATGATTGGCAGTAGATTTTTATGTGCCGAATCGCCAGCTCTGATGCACAACCTTCAACGAAGGTACGCCCATTCATGCATGTCTCCACACAGAAGACGCTTTAGCTAAGAATCAAACAGAACAACATCTTTCTGTGAGGCAACAACGCTACCGCAGCACCACCACTAACTAGACCAGTATCAAGAGCTATATTCAAAGTTCGGGTTTGTGAAAGGCAGATCATGCCTCCTAAACCTGATCGACTTCTTTGAGGCAGTCACCAAAGCCGTGGATGAGGGTAAGGTAGTTCACACAGCCTATCTTGACCTCACCAAGGCTTTCAACACCATCCCCCATTCTGGAATTATAGCTAAACTCACTAAACTAGGTATAAATCCCTATGTCACAAGATGGGTTGCCAACTGGCTCACTGACAGAACCCACACTGTAAAAGTTGCACACTCCAAATCTGACCTCAAAGCAGTGACAAGTGGAGTACCACAGGGTTCCGTCCTGGGACCTCTCCTGTTTGGTATCTACTTCTCTGAAGTACAGGCTAACACAGAAGGCCTCTGGCTAATGAAGTTCACAGATGACTGCAAACTAGGAGCCATAGTCAAGTCCCCAAATGATGTGGACATCCTACAGAAGGGCCTCACCATGCCTGGTGTCAGAGCCATGGCCACAAGCTCAATGCCAAAAAGTGCAATGTCATCCCCTTTGGTAAAAACACTGTACCCATGAACTACCACATAGGCAGCAATCTACTTAACACCAAATGTGTGATAAGAGACCTTGGGACCCCAGGTGGACAATAGTTTCTCCTTTGATAGTCACATTGCCACAGTAGTCAAGAAGTCCTTCTAAGTGGCACACTGCATCATAAAAGGGTTCTCATCCAGGAAAAAAGAGGTCATTGTTTCCCTCTACTCGTCACTCATTAGATCCATTATAGAGTACAACGCCCCTTTTAGAATGTACCTCACAAGACATCTGCAGCAGCTGGAAAGGCCACAGAAGTACCTTACAAAGAGGATTACTGGCCTCAAACAAATGCCCTACACTGACCGCCTCAAAAACCTCCAGCTTTACTCCGTAGCATATTGTCTACTCTGAGGTGATCTCTGCCTAACATATAAAGCTATGACAAACCCAGAGCTGTTGGACATGCTACACCTCTAAAGAAATCCCAATCCCTCCAAGCTACATGCTCTAGGGACCTAAACCTTGTCACCGCAATAAACAGGACACGCTGGAGGGATAGATTCCTGTCCCAGAGACTTCCTATACTCTGGAACAAGCTACCCATCTACGTCAAACAAAGTTCTTCATTAGTACTCTTCACGAAAAATCTTGATGAGTGGATGGGAAATAGGAAATACACCCCGGGGATCACTTCTGTGTCTCTGATGGACAGTGGCACAGGAAAATAACTTTCTTGGGTGGCGTAAGCTATGTGCTGGCTAGGCTTACGTAGGCCCTTGGGCCGATAGCCTAGTACCTACCTATGAACTTATGAACTTATGAACTTATAAGTATCAGTGAAGGAGAGTAAAGCTGTGGTTGTGCTATGTCCAGGAAGGAATCCATGTTGGATGGGAGCAAGGAGGTTGTTGTTAATGAGGTGACTTAGTAGTTGGATTTGCACACATTTCTCTAAGATTTTTGATAGTGGGGAGAGTATTGAGATTGGCTGGTAGTTTGAGAGATTGTGGGTATTACCTCCTTTGTATAGAGGAGTTATAATGGACTTTTTCCACAGTTGGGGTACATATGATTCAGATATTAAACTATTACTACAGAGTACCATTATATGTTTACCAAGAGACATTATTATCCATTATAAAAGCAAGAGTTCCTAAAGCAGACAAGACTTGTATTTGATTTAGTAACCGGGGAGAGGGCTTTTATTGAGAATTCTCCTGTTGTGTGGCATTCCTTGCATCAACAAATCAATGAAGTATCAAACAAAACTGTGCCACATTCTAATGCAAACTACTGGAACATTTGTTTGATCATTTTAGACTTTAATATCAACAAAACACATTTAGCACTGTGTTTTTAATTTTTAAGTAACATTATCTTACATGTACAAAAACATGCATTCTTACCTCTTTCTGTTTTACTTTGCCTTGTGAATGGGTTCTGGATGAAAGTATCCCCGAACCACCCCATCAGCCTAGCAAACAATAATAAATATAGTACATAAATAAACTGGCAAGTGGTAGCAAATGTGTCTCTAATAAACTTCAAGTTTGTATGACATTTGTAGCTAAGTTTCTCTCACTGCATATGTCTGTGCTGTCTTTAGATCCAGATTGATATCACTGAAAGCATACCTAGCCAAGGTTAATAGAACATTAATACTAAGATGGGGAACTGCTATGACAAAGGTTTTATCAAAACTGGGATGAGATGACAGTTACTTAGGGAGTGCTGTCTAGCTTTCATTTTTTAGTGGTTGTGATTTAGGACCTAATAACAATTTACCATTATAAGATCATAGGATCATAGGAGGTTACTAGGCTAATGGCCATAGTGCCCTTATAAGCCTAGCCAAGTTAAGCCTTGTTCCCAAGAGTGTCTGTTATGGGTGGACACTAAAGCAGCACCTAATACCCATATCTAAGAGGAGCACAGGTAGAACCCCCCGGGTCAAATTTACAGTTTCTAATCCAATCATCCAAATCACTCTTAAGTAGGGTCAAAGAGGCTCTCTGTTTAACATGTATTGGAAGAGTGTTCCAGAGATGAGGTAACCTCTGCGAGATAAATCTGTCCCTCAAGCAAATTCTATTGACATCACATACCAGGATAAGGTCTGTTGATCATTTGACACGTGTGCTGTTTGAATTGCAAATATGTAGCATTTCCATTAAGGCAGGGTCAGATATTGCCTTATATGAAAGGCACAGGTTGCCTCTGAGCAGTCTGTATAACTCAGAGTAAAGAGACAGTGATTTCAATCTGTCCACATGTGACATGTGCTGGAGACCTTGAATTTTCTTTGTAAGAAGTCTTTGTGGTCTCTCCAATTCCTGCAGGTGCTTAGAGAGGTACATAACAAAGGGAGCATTAAACTCTATTATTGGCCTGATGAGGGAAGAGTACAGTGGGGTTGTAACCTCCTTTTTTCTGGAGGCAATGTTCTTACTTATGAGGTGGACAGCATAGAATTTCCTTCTTACTACTATGGAGACATGGAGATCAAAGGTAAGGTTGCTATCAACCTGCATGCCCAGGTCTCTCATTAATGATTACATGCTTAAGGTATTGCTATTTATGGAGTAGTCTGTAGGAACATCACCCTTGGCGAAGGGGATGATAATGCATTTTTTGCATTGAGTGTAATCTATTACTTTGGCACCAATCATTAGTCTGTGTAAGTTCTTCTTGCAGGATATTGACATCATTAGGGGACTGAATGACTTCTCCTAGTTTGCAGTCATCAGCAAACTTTGTCAGCCACAGACCTTTAGTTTTTTCCTGTACTTTGGAGAAGTATATTTTGAATGGTAGGGGCCCCAGGACAGACCCTGTGATATACCACTGGTTACTGGTCTGCTGGAGAAGGTAGATGATCCTATTTTGACTGTATGAGTTGTACTGGTGAGCCATTTTGCAACACACCTGACAATATATGGGTTGATACTCAGCTTGGTGAGTTTATCAATAATAAATACAACTTTAAAAAAAGCAAAAAATAAAATAATAAAATACCACCAAGACCACCGATTCAAGAAGTAAGCAAATTTAATGAAACACTTAGTGCCTCCGCTGGCACAGCCTTCCAAGAGTAAAAACACTACAAAACACTCTTTACTTAAATACAGCATATTGCACAAGATAATTAATCAAGTAAGCATACAATTTAAATCACATACTTCCAATTACATTCCTTGTTGAGTCCCTGAGGCTCCAAAGTAGCATACTTTAAAATCAAGAGGGTTTCTTTTTTTAAAAGTTTTTTTTTTTTTAGACACACACTCACCTATAACAACTTGCAGTTTTTTCCAGAAAACAACTCCTAAGGGAATCAGGATCAGAACTGTGTGCTGTCATGAAATGGCTCCCAAGGGAACTCTCTAGTTTTTTATTTTTTATGTCCCTAATATGTTCCTGTAACTGGACCCTAAGGAGTGGGGAATGGTGGCAAATGCCTTGGCTAAGTCCAGGTAGGCTATATGCACAGTTTTACCAAGGGCTTTAGTGACTGTCTTGAAGAAGTCCACAATCTCCCTTTGATGAAGCCAAACTGGGTACAGTTGAGTGTTTGTAGATTAACTATATCTTTTTTGATAAGGTCCATGTTGATATGCTCCATGGCCTTGCCAGTAAGACTGGTTAGGCTTATGGATCTGTTACTCCCGGGAACTGTGGATGTACCCCCTTTATGCAAAGGGATGACAATAGCTGTTATCCATTCAGCAGGGATGAAACCTGTGCTAAGGTTGCGGCTAAACAAGGTACTCAACGGTGTTGCTAATTCCTGTTTTAATCCATTGAGAACGCAGCCATTGAGACTGTGTTTTTGGACTTGGAGAGGGCATTTTAGACTTGCTCCTTGGAGATAATAGGTATGGGACAGGTGGTAAGGATGCTTTGTGGTATTTATGTTGGGGACAGGGGACTGAAGTTTAAACTGAACCTGTCAGCCAGCAAGTTGGCTATATCCACCAGTTCTGTATATGTAGTACCACTAACTACAAGTTCTGCACAAATATGGGTTTTTCCTTTGAGGCTTTGGATGTAGCTAAATAATACCTTATGGTTTCCTTTGCTAGGGATGATAATTTGGATTAATAAATAGCTTTAAAGGACTTTACAAGATGTATTACTTGCCTATTTAAGTTGAGGAGGGAGTGTTTCCAGGTCTGAGACAGTAACTTCCTACTCTTAGATAGCAATTTATTCCTCTTATAGTATAGCCTGTTAATGGCTGATGTCTAGCAAGTGGGTTTGTTCTTCCTTGAGGATCTTGCTTTGGTTCTATCAGGTATAGCAGAGTTAATACAATTGTATAGATGTCTGTATAAAGCATTAGTGTATATCTCAGCATAAGTAATCTCTCCATCACTTGGCAGAGGATGTATGAAGTTGTTTATACCATCATGTAAGAGGTCATAATTGGCCTTGGTGAAATTTTTCAATCTAGTTGCTGCTAGAGGGTCTGTCAGTGTTGTTAACTCCAATGAGACTGATTTCTGGTCAGACCTCGATCCTCCATGTTGGTATGCACCAGATCCAGAACATTTGAGCCCCTTGTGGGCATATCAACCAGCTGGTCCAGGGAATTAGAGTTAGCAAAGTCCAGGAACCTTTGAGTGAGAGTATTAGTACACATATAATTAACCCAGTCAATGGATGGGTTTTTAAAGTTACCCAAATCCAGGGTGTTTGGTTGTATCTTGAACAACTCAATTTGATCCAGGTAGGCTGAGTGGGTGTCCTGGTTAATGGAGGGAGTCCTATAGCTAGCAATGATTTGAAGAGGGGTCGTACCAACAGTTAATTTCACCTGGAGTAATTTAAGGGAGTTTCTCTCTTTAACCAATCTGGAAGTGTATTTGTCTTTTATGAATATTGATTCACCACCTCCTGTTAGTTCTCAGACTTTCAGTTTGAGGTCTGAACATGTGGAAGGAATTGTAACCCAGTAAGGGGCTGGGGTGCTTTCTGCAGCCTTAAACAAGGCTTTCAGTGAGTGTAGTTTCATTTTTAGACTTCTAGCGTTGAGCAGTATAAATCTGAGCTTGTTTTAGATGGTCTTATTACATTGGGATTTTTGTCCTAAAAAGGGCAAAAGCTTTAGCCAGTTACTGAAATCCCAAAGGTGACAGATGAAGACCATCTCTGGCAAAGCATCAAGGTCTGTTGATCATGTCATCCCAGGCTGACAGGTACTGGATCCCCTAAGAATGACAACAGAAACTAAGCCAATTATTGAGGTCAATAATTTTTTTGTTTTTAATGAGGCATCATCCTAGGTGAAGGTAAAATGCTTCTTAAGGCTAGGGCCATCTAGTCTGTCTTCATCACAGTTAAAATAAACTAAGAAAATCTAATACCTATCTTAATAGTTCTTAAAATCTGCTTATAAAGAAAATAGTGCTAAAGTGTTGTAACTAGCATTAGAGCTGTAACAATATAGAATGATTAGAATATGTGAATATGGATTTCTAACAGTATGACTTGATTATTTGCTTTATTTACATTTTAGATATGTACTAAATGGTAGAACAGTGAAAAAAGAGGAGTGAAAGCATAGTTTATTTTTAAAATCTTTATCATCAGGTAACCTTATATATATTAGAAATTCCACAGTACTCCTTCATGCATAAATGTGCTAATACTGAATTCATTAAAGGATAATTGCACCCAAAACTGAAAACTGTATACTTTTAGCATATCTTAAACTTTTCTGCACTAATAATGTCCGTGTATCAAATTTTCTCACTATTCGTATTTTCTAATTTGCTCCACACCAAAATGACCTAAAACAGGGCTGCCATGCTACACAATTTTGTTCTACAGTCAATCCTTTCACGTTCATTATGTAATTTTAGAGGGGCATAGGGAGAACCATCAGATATGGTGATCATTTACTGCGGGCCCCCCCCATCAGATTGCATCACTATGTTGCCTGCTTACTTCAGTCAGCATCAATCCATATTTTTATTACTTTGCTTCCACTGATTTTTTTTAGTGGCCATTTGTGATATAGCATTTTAAAGAATGTTTTAATGACAGACTTGAAAATGTAGCTGAGTTAATTATTCTTCACCAAATGACAACTATAATTCAATGCTCAATTGTGAGAAATAGAACCCCTAATATTAATAGGTGTTACTTTGGCTAACTTGGTTTGTGCTATATTCATAGTTTTTAAATACTGTAGCTAAAATTAGAGTCTTTGATATTACTCTGCCCATCGTAACTCACTGACTTCTCTCAGCCAGATGCTGTATACAATGCAAAGGTGCTTTATTAAAACACCAGAAAAAATATGCAGTTTTATAGAGACTACAGTGTAGGAAAAATTCAAAATTAAATACTGACAGAAAATCAGGAGAGTAAGATGAAAATATTTCTTTCTTTGCGGCATCCAGAGTTTGATTAAAGGGAAAGATGACTAATCCGTAATAATAATAATAATAATATTAATAATAATAAAAAAGCAATGTGTAAGTGAGGTTTTCTTTTTCATTTGTGTTTGAAAACTAAGCATGAAATCCTTGCTTTTTTCAGACTCAGAAATGTAGCTAAAACCCACACTATTTATCTGAGGTGTGATGCTGGCAATCTATGAATTATAAGTCACATTTAAATGGTAATGTTTAAGAACCATTGTTACCATGATGTCTTTTTAGTTGGAAGCAGTGAACTAACCTAAATACTCAGCCACTTCTAGCCATCTTGATGTAACACACAATGAGCCAAAAAAAAACAGTAAAAAAGGACTCCAGAACTATCAGTCGTCCAACTAAAACCTGTAAGATCAAAAAAGAACACACTCCAAACAGACTGGTAAACACACAGTGTAATGCTTAGCGCTTTTTCTCAAACCATACACTGAACTTCATCAGAAATAGAAAGAATGGCAAACAGAGATATGTCTACAACCAAAACAGAAGCCACAGTAAAGGTGCAGTGTGAAGAGTCAGTCCAAAATAATAATAAAAAAACACTGAAACCAATGTAAAACTTGAAGCAATTTAATAATCCAAATATACAAACAACACAGACCTTCCAGGTAATGTGTACCCTTCCTCAGTGCTAATACTCTCAAGCCATTACAACCCATCTTATATAGTACACACTTATCCACACAGAAAATAAAACAATTAGACAATCGATTAAGATTTTAAAGCACTAGCACATAAATTATTTGAACTGATAAATAAAATAATTTTTGTAGCCACATAATATATAACAGAGATATGCACAAATAGATATAGATATATAGATATAGATATACATCAAATACAACACTTATCAAACTGCTTTTTCTGCATGCAATGCATTTAGTGTTGGATTACAAGGAAGGAACAATGATTTTTTTGAAAGAAAAACTTGACTTTTGGGTGAAGTTCTCATTTAAATGAGTTCATGGCTTAAGTGGGTAGAATTCAATAAGATTTTCTCAAAAGTTCTGAAGGGCATAATATTTTCAATCAGCTTTAAATGCCTGATAAGAATTAATTCATATTTTCACATATGGAAGCTCAGTGGTGATTTGATTGTATTTTGGCCTTGCACAGATTCTTCCAGATAAATCCACTTCCCTCATTATGTGGAAGAATTTGATCGGGTAAGGACAGAATTGGATGCACATAACCACAGTTCCTCAGAGGAAAGATGATGTTGAAAGGGTCAGCATTGGTCAGACTTTTGGCTCACAAAGATACTAAGGGATAGTTGTCCTCATTAGTCAGTGCATGGGAGTGTACATTCATATGAAGATGGCAATGAGACCCCCTTGTTTCATTCTCAACTCCAACAATTATGCACAGTCCACATGGGCACTCCACAAGCTATCCCCAGATGGGATCTCTCTCAGGCTCTGTTCCCAGGTCTTCCTTTCCTACAGAGAAGAAACAAATGACTGATTTTAGCCTTCCAGACCAAATTTTAATTCATTTATTGCTATTTGACGACAGGTAATTGAGCAGGCCTGTTGATTATCTTCAGATCAGCTGAGGCAACATCTTTCTGATTGGTTAATTGATTGCTTGTGGGAACTCCTAAAAATAATTCTTTGCTCCATATTGTAAATATTTAAAGAGCACACATGTTAATGGACATTTTGCATCAAAATAATGCAAAATTATAGCATTTACAAAAGAATGCACCATCTTTGTAGATTCAGCAATATCTGAATGCTACTATCTATGCATCTATGTCTATGTTTGCATGCATGTATATATGTATATATATATATATATATATATATATATATATATATATATATAAAACTTTTCTGTTTATGTGTTAATATTACACAAATTATGAACAGCCATAAATGTCACTACAGAGTAAGGCTTTGGTAAATCTAACTACCCTAAAAAACAGTTTTAAATGTCATCAGAAGTTATTAACAGTTTCACAAAATGCACACTTGAAAAATGTGCATCATTTGCAAAGTCTTTCAAAGACATTTTAGTCATGGGCAGCACCTGCAGAAAAAATATTGCATACCTTTAAGGCTAAGAAGCACTTCCTTTTTAATTAATTTGTTTTTGCAGTAACAGCATTAAGTCTTATCTATGAAAAAATGTCCATCTCCCACCTGCAGAAAAGTATGCAGGTTTGCACACTTAGCAAGGAAACGACCCATCCTCTAATACCTCTCAGAAAGAAACAAAATGGTTATTTCCATGATAATTTAGAAAACTGATGGAAGTCTAACATCTTAAAAGTGATTTTATCAAAAGTAAAAAGTAATTCACCAGCAGGCATCAGATTCACCACATTTCCACAAAATGTCATAACATCAAACCCAAACCCAAATAGTTAACCATGAGTGCATCAAGAAAAGAAAAAAAAAGAAGAAAAAGAAAAACACCTTTCTTTAGAAGACCCCTTTCAACACCTCATGCTATATCTATATATATATATATATATATATATATATATATACTAACTCTGAGATCTAAAATCTAAATAAAGTGAGATGAGGCGATTTTACAATCCCTGCTAATCTCACTCAGCCAATTATCAATCAGCTCTACTTGCTTTTCCTATTTTTGAAAAATAGCCACTAGATAATAGCAAGATAACCATGGGGAGCTTGCCTCCCCATGAAAACAGATGTTTTTGTTTTCCTTTTCCCTTTCAATGTCATTATGATTGAGTATTTGGTTTAATCATTTGTGGTGCAAGATTATGACATGGCGATGAAATGTCATACACCCTAGACATATTATTTGAAAAGCCACATCTAACATCATAACTCCCACTCTGTGTAATACAGAAAGTTAATAAAAAGATTGTTTTTAATAGTGTTTCTACATCTTAGCCAGAATGTGAAGACAGGTCCCACTAAGAGTCTTTATGTTCCTCCATGCAGAGGGGGTGCAGGCTCTGCTCATCCCGTGATGAGAAATGCAGGAAATTCTCTATATAAATGTAGTCAAAAGTGCTCACACTGCTTAGGACAGAGGCCCATTACATTCCTTTTGTATTATGTCCAGTAACTCTGACATTCTGTCATTTTGTCATTATGCTTTAAGGTGTTCTTTTTACACATACAAAGACAGTGAGGAAGATTCAGAAAAAAATACCATAAGGGTTAAGCTCAGCCTACCCTTTGTTGTAACAATATCTCATTCCAACGTGGCCCTGCCTCATTGCTATAAAATGAAGACGTGCAGGATTGTTTTTGCCATCTCTGTGGTCTATTTCAAATGCTAATGAGGCATTCCAGGGTGTGGTTTATGCTAATTACCCATGTGCTTTTCCTTAGCAATACCTGTAGTAATACATTCACTCAGATGAGCAAGCACCAGACAGCTTGGCTTAACACAGCCAAAAAGTTCATGTTCTCCAATTGTTTAAGTAGATAAATTCACATTAAAGTTAAGAGCCAGGGAGAATAGTGGACAAGCAGTGGTGAGAGATCTTTGTGTATGTGTGTGGTTACATTTGTGAATATGTGCAAAGGGATGGCTGGTTGTAGGCATGCTCGTGTGTGTGTGTGTGTGTGTGTGTGTGTGTGTGTGTGTGTGTGTGTGTGTGTGTGTGTGTGTGTGTGCTTGGGTAGTTATAGTACAGAGGGATTAGTTATGGAATAGGTAGAGTAGATGTGTGTGTTTGGGGGGAGTCAATGGGTGAGTGTGTTTGTGTGATCTGTTACTGTGTCTCTGCCCAGGTGGTTGAAGTAGTGGGGGATTAGTTAATGAACAGCTAGAGTAGGTGTTAGTTGGGGGGGGGGTGAATGGGTGAGTGCATTTATGAGTGTGATCAGTGAAGCGAGTGGGGACTGTATGTATAAATGCATGTGTCTGTGTGTGGATGGGCTCTAATTCCTGTAAACTCCCTGGGACAAACAAGCAAATCCTACAATATAAGGGGGGCACCATTCACTTATGATTTTACCCTTAACACTCTTAAAAAGTTAATGGAACAACAGTTTTGCAGCACAGGGACATATGGGGGAACAGTAAATAACAGGGATATTAACAGAAGAACAGTTTTGCAGCACAAAGGAAATATGAGATACAGGAAGCGTTAGACAGTAGGAATATTAATAATAGAATATTTTGCAGCATAAGGGATGATTGGGTGGGGGGAGCAATGGACACCAGGAATATTAAGAGAACGATGGTTTTGCAGAAGAACGGATGTATGGGCCAGGGAGCACACTTAATAACAGGGATATTAATCAAGCAGCAGTTTTGCAGTATGACCGCTATATCAGGAGAACACTTGACAACAGTTAAACTCAGTAAATTACCCTAACGCCTTAAAAAAGAAAAAATAAAGATGAGCTTTAATCCCTGTATCCTTTACACAACAAGCACTTCTTTACCTTATCAGTCTTCTGTATTAACTATAGGCTCCAGAGATTGAATTTGGATATTACCCCAAGTCAGTTAAAAAAAATAAAAGTGAGAACCTACAGCCTTGCCTCATGAAACATATTCTCAACTGCATTTTACCTCCCTGTTACTGTTATGTAGTCTCTAAATAGTAAGCATTAAACTATAATGTCTGTTATGACTGATTTACTGCATTGGTTAATGAGTTTACAAGGTACAGGGCAGGTATAAGGCAAAATCAGGGACATTCAGCAAAATCAGGGACATTTATTAAGGATGAAGGGTATGTGTTTCTGGGTGGGAGATTGCATATCTCTCTACAGCCATTTTTAAGACTTTGAAGAAAATCAGGAGAATTACTACACAACACCATGGAAAATGTGCAAATGTTATGCTAAGTCACTTAAAAAGTTAATAGAATACCAGGTCTACCTTGAGAATGCAGTTTGTGGAAAATAAATAAGAGGAAGGAAACTCTAATGTTGGGCATCATTTACTGACGTAATCATCTGTGACTTAAGAAGAGCAGGATAAAAACAGAACAATACAACTCAGGAACAGGTAATAGGGATGCTGGTGAGCGTGCTTGAATGTATGCAAGTTTGGGGGATAGGGAACGGGGAGCACGTGCACCAAAACAATTTATGGACCACAAGAGTGCTTTCCACAAGAAAGCATTGATTAATACTCAGCAACTTAGAGACATTCACATTTTCAGGTAATGAGGGCTGATACTTTGCACTTCTTAACATTATATGTCTGTTTGGCTTTGGTCAAGATGATGGGTGAAAACGGTCTTTGCACAACATCCCTTACTTAACTATCAAACAGATTTGGTAAAATATAATTAATAGTAGATTATGGTATTAATAAAATCTAAGTTTTATCCCACACTGAAAGAACAAGCAGAATTTCCCAGGGATATTTCCCAAGATCAAACAAATTTATATCCATGGTGTCAGTAATAGATGTCACAGAGCTGATTCTGTAACTGAGAGCCACTTTTTTATTCATTATCTACATCAATTAACTTCTACAGATATAATATGTTGTACATTTTCTTGTAAAATTTAATAAGTATAAAGGTGTAACTGGTGTATTTACAGCTTCAGAAATGTAGTCTGTCTCTATCAACCTTTTAAGACCACATCCTAAGGTTCTTTAACAGGTGTTAACTGGAAGGCAAATTCCAGCCTTGCAGTGTGAAAACCTGATCACGGTGGTGCAGTACTGAATACATATATATATCTATATCATTTTCTATATCTATATAATTTTTCATAAACTTATTTTCAAATTTGAAGGTGAGATAATGTGTGTATAAATGACATGAACACTTCTGCACTGGTAGTCCTTCACAGTTTAATGATGAGAGGGCGGGATATGTAATTGTGTGTAAAAACATATGATCTCGCATATCTCTTGGTCATAGTTAAACAATCATGGATATCATGGCTGTGGCATTGCATGTGTAAGAGTGTATGTGTGTGAAATAAGATGAAATGATAACTGTGAGTAAAAACTCTTTGAATTGATCACAGTAAAAAATAAGGCATACTTAGCTTTAAAGTGGTTACTGTTGGAGAGATAGACAGCATGTGGGTAAAAACAACTTGCTATTATCAAATAATCTTACTAAAAAACATAGATCACTATTGCCAGATGCTGTACGTGTGTGTATGCGTGTGCATGTGTGCGTGTGTCTGTGTGTGTGTGTGTGTGTGTGTGTATGTGTGTGTGTGTGTGTGTGTGTGTGTGTGTGTGTGTGTGTGTGTGTGTGTGTGTGTGTGTGTGTGTGTGTGTGTGTGTGTGTGTGTATGTTTGTGCTTATGTGTAAAAACTTTGAAATATAATCTAAACAGATGTTTTAAAATTTTCTAAGGAAAAACTTGCCTACACTGATGTCTTTTTTATTTTTTTAACAAAGGATTTCAGTTTAAAGCAAAGACTGCCAATGAGACATCAAATATTCAAGCTATGTAAATGTGATTAATATCTGCAGAAATACTCTCTATATTCCAATGGAAGTATAATGCACATACATCTGTGATTCACTTGTGATAAAGCTATACTACAGTAAAGATGATACATCTTCATGCTTGCCAGAATTATTTATGTCAATACATTAATAAATAAAGAAATAGATGATAAACTTGCTCATAATATTTAGCAAGTAGATTAGAATCATTGCAAATATGAAGTCACTCCCAGTGTGCTTGGGTGTATTTTGAAGTACACTGTTTCCCTCCACTATTAAATGCTACTCTCTTTAAGCTGGAAGTAAATGGACATGAAATCATTACACAATTTATCATTTCTCATGAAAGTCTTGCAGAAATTAGTTTCAAGCAAGCCATAGTGCTTGACAGAGTGGGCACTGGGCATTACAGGGTAATATCAAACTGTCCAAGGGTGTTTTGAAACCCACTGCCTCCCACCTATGGAAAGTCTGTTTATTCCCTGTAATGCACAGTCACAGCACATTATTGTACTTAGATAATGGGGTATTTGTTAATTAATTTTCTATTATTTTATTAGTAGAAAAAAAATATATATGGTCGATATCACGTTGTCGAACTTTTAAAAGTTCTAACACCATATGGTCGACACCATATGTTCAAACATTAAAAGTTCGAAATTGTAATAAAAAAAAAAACATAACAACTTACCTAAAGGTTGTAAGTAGGGGAGCAAGCACCCCTGCACCACCCACATCCCCCACTACTTAAATATACCAACTCCGAGATCACACTACATAGGTTCATAGGTTCATAGGTTTATACTAGGCTATCTGCCCTGGGTCATTTACAAGCCTAGCCAGAGTGTGTTTGGCTTTTGCCACCCTTTTAGATCGGTTTACTGTGCCTCTGTAGAGTAGGTCACAGAAGATAGCCCTTTTAAGGTTAGTTCTAGCAGGGACACAGAAGAGATCCCAGGGGTGAACTTACGATCTCCCATCCACTCGTCAAGATTTCTCTTGAAGAGGGTCAGTGAGGGGCTCTGCCTAACATGGACTGGGATTCTGTTCCAGAGTGAGGGCAGCCTCTGGGATATGAATCTGTCCCTCCAGCATGTCTTATTTATTTCTGTGCTGAGGTTTAAGTCCCTGGAGCATGTAGCTCTAAGGGATTTGGATTTCCTGAGGTGGAACATGTCCATTAATTCTGGGTTGGACATGGCTTTATACGTCAGGCATAGATCACCTCTGAGTAGGCGGTAAGCAACTGAGTAGAGCTGGAGTTTCTTTAGACTAACTGCGTAGGGCATCTGTTTGAGTCCCTTGATTCTCTTGGTGAGGTACTTTTGGGGCCTCTCCAGTTGCTGCAGGTGTCGGGTAAGGTACATCCCAAATGGGGCATTGTATTCAGTTATGGGCCTGATGAGTAATGAGTAGAGGGGCACAATGACCTCTCTTGTTCTAAATGTGAACCCTTTCATGATAAGGTGGGCTATATAGAAGGTCTTTCTAACCACTCTGGCAACGTGATTGTCAAAAGAGAGGTTTCTATCTACTTGGGTCCCCAAATCCCTAATTACTTCTTCCATAATTAATGGATTACCACCTATGTGGTAATTTGTGGGCACTTTGTTTTTGCCAAAGGGGATGACTATGCACTTTTTGGCATTTAGCTTAAGGCTATGGCTCTGGCACCAGTTATCCATCTCTGTGAGACCCTTTTGGAGGATGCTTGTGTCAGCCAGAGAGTCGATTATGGCACCCAGCTTGCAGTCATCTATGAACTTGGTCAGCCATAGTCCTCCCGTACTAGCCTGTACCTCAGAGAAGTATATACTAAACAAGAAAGGTCCCAAGACTGAGCTTTGTGGGATGCCACTTGTAACTGGTTTGGTGTCTGACATGGCACCTGCAATACTGACCATATGGGTTCTATCCCTGAGCCAGTTTGCAACCCATCTTGTGACATACAGGTTGATATTTAAGCTGGTGAGCTTATTTATGATGCCCGAGTGGGGTATTGTGTCAAAGGCTTTTGCGAGGTCCAAGTAGGCCGTGTGGACTACCTTCCCTTCATCTATGGCTTTGCTAACTGTTTCAAAGAAGTCGACCAGGTTCAAGAGGCAAGATCTGCCCTTAACAATGCCAAATTGGGTGGGATCCAGTGTCTGGAGGTTACCAATGTGAAATGTTTATGAGTTCCATGATGATACGCTCCATATCTTTGCAGAGCAGACTAGTCAGGCTTATAGGGCGATAGTTTCCTGGGTCCATTGTGGCACCACCTTTGTGGAGTGGGACCACTGTTACTGTATGCCGTTCCTTGGGTACATATCCTGTAGCAAGGCTGAGATTGAACAGTGACTTTATGTGAGGGTTTAGTTCTTCTTGGAGCTCGTGTAAGACGCAGCCCGGGACACCGTCTGGTCCCATTGATGCTGCATTTTTTTCTTTGAGGGGGCATCTCTCACCTTTGCATTTGTGATGTCATAGAGGCTACATTCTGTTGGGATAGACATTTGGTCTTTTTGGGGGGAGGGGGGAAAAGTTTGCACTGAACCTGTCTGCCAGGATGTTGGCAATGTCTGTGGGATCAGTGTATTTTTTGTTGTACTAACTCAGAGCATATCTGGGAGTTGCCACCCAGATTCCTGACATAACTAAAGAAGGCCTTGTGATTATCTTTAGTGTCTTGTGCAATTTTTCTTTCGAAGCTGGTCTTAGAAAATGTTATGAGGGATCATAGTTTCTTACTAGTATTCATCAGAGATGCCTTCCCTTTTTGGGATTTTGCTCTATCATGTAGTAGCTTCCTCCTTCTGTTGTATAGCTTATTTATGGCTGGGGTCCACCAGACTGGTCTCCTGCCTTTGGAGGAGTGAGCCTTGGTTTTATTTGGGATAGCACGATCCATGCATTCCTGTTGGTGTCCATAGAATGCATTTGTAAAGGAGTCTGCTGTTTGGGCAGTATTTTCCACTGGCCTGGTGGCTTTGAAGGATTCCACCTCGGTTTTGAGAAGTGTGAAATTTGCTTTTGAGAAATTTTTCACCATGATTTCCTTGGCTGGGGGTGGGGATGGGATATGGATGTCCAGTAAGATTAATTTATGGTCTGACCTTACCAATGAAGGACATACCTCTGGTGTGGAACATAGAATCCCCATGTTGGTGATGACCAGGTCCAATATGTTATCCCCTCTTGTGGGAGTGGTGACCAGTTGTTCCATAGCATTTGAGTTTATAAATTCTAGGAACCATTTAGCAAGGGTGTTGGGGCTTGAGTAGTTTTCCCAGTCAATGTTTGGGTAGTTGAAGTCACCCAATATTACTGTGTTTGGAGAGGCCTTCATATTCTCCAGTGTTCTCAGGAAGGCTGAGTGGGGTTCCTGAGTTTGGGAGGGTGGTCTGTAGCAGGCTTCAAATTGAAAGGCAGTTTTTCCCACCGTTAACTGTACATGGATGGTCTCCGATGCTTTGTGTAGTGCCACTAACCTGGAGGTATGGGTATCTTTGATGAATATGGATACTCCCCCCTCCTTTTGTGGTTCATTCCGAGTTTTGGGGCCGAAAAGCATGGTATGAGGTATAACCTGGTAGTGCTGGGGTGCTCTCTGGGGCCTTGAACCAGGTCTCTGTCACTGCACAGATATCGAAATTCTCCATACTGAGGAGAGCCTTGAGTGCATGCATCTTGAGGTTTAGACTTCTGGCATTGAGCAGCATTACCCTTAGTTTTTCTTTTCTTGTGTTGTCTATGGAGGTGGGTTTGTCTTTTGAGCCTTGCCTAAAAAAGGCACTATGAGGGTGGAAAGAGCCTTAGCCAGTATTCAAAAGCCCAGGGGTGACAGGTGCAAGCCGTTCCTACTGAAGCAATGTGGCTTGTCAAGCATGTCATTCCAGGCTGACAGACACTGAATCCCCTTAGAATGACACCAATACTTTAGCCACTTGTTAAAATTGATAATTTTTTCTTTATACTGTGGCATCATTCTTGGTGAGGGCAAGATGCTACTCAAGGTCAGGGTCATACCGGTCTGGGCTACATGATCAGAGAGCTCCTCTATGTCTCTTTTCATGTAGTCCAGGGAGGTATGTCTCAGGTCATTCACACCAG
>NC_056744.1:1737219039-1737404039 GCF_019279795.1 Protopterus annectens
CCAATCTGTGAAAGTAAGATAATCCAGTTTATACAAATGATTTGGCATTGTTTAGGTCTACAAAATCAATGAATAAAGTTCTACAATACTTGCAAATCATTTTCATCAATGCATATATTGGCCACATATCCTTGATATAGAAATCAACCTTTTTTTTTACATACCAAGACAAGCTTGCATGCCTGTACTGGACATTAACGTTGATGTTACTGTCTCATTTGTTGCAGTTCTTTGCTTCTCCCACCATACAAAAAAGGTGACACATAATCATAGCACAGGTTAAAATGGCATGCATGGTAAACCTATCCCTTACTCACGAGGCTTACTCTGTTGTTAACAAAATTCTTAATGCTAGGTCACACTCCTGCAAATCCACTTCTTACTTACTGTTCAAATTCAAAAGCAAAGCATGTACACCCAACCGCAAAGCAAGGCTGATAGTGTAACTCCATGTTTTCATCTAGTGGAGAGTAACTTTACTCTTATCAACTTCTACTTTGGCAGATCCCTTGCCCTTTGGCTTCTCTACTTCGCAGATCAATTTCTATTGCAAATGCTGATATTGTTTCAAGGAAAATTGAGGCAAACAACAATCAATATTCTTTTCAGTCACAAATGACAATGTTGTCGTTCTCTTCTGCCCATTCTTTATAAAGTGACAGGTATAACTTCTCCCATTTATGGGTTTATCCATATGTAATTTCTTTACCTAAGAGTTTAATGACATTTCTACTTGTTGCACTTTATTTTTAGTATGTGATTGCGGTCAGTTACTGTCTATTCTCAGCAAAAACAGAACAAACCTCCTTTACGTATGTAGCTGTTATATAGAAGAAATAAAGGCATCTTTGTAAAGCTCTGTTCAGAAATATGGAGTCTTTTTAGCAATGCAGCTTGTCTACCTGAGCTCACTCAGTCATTGCATATTTCAAGGGAAATAGATATGTTTTTTTTTTTACTTCCTTTGTTTTCCACTCCATATGTACTGGCTGCTAATTCTGTTACAATAATTATGTGTTACAGTAATATTTGAAATTTTCATGCTGTATTTATTTTTAATAACTGTATTAGTATCTTAATACTTTTTTGCCATATGATTTGGGTAGTGGTTAAAAATCCACATAATTTGTTAATAAATATAAAACTAGTAAATGTAAACACTTATTCTTACATGTCAGAGAGCCACGTTTCATTATACACACACACACACACACACACACACACACACACAATATAGGCATTGTAATGCTGTTTTTCAGTTAATGGTGAAATAACTTTGCTTTCATAGCATGATAGACAGATGTTTACTGACATGAACATGTACTTGCATTCATTTATGCCTGAAAGGCTATTATTGTGTAATTCCCTATCTTAAATGAAATTGTTCTGCATTGCTATTCCTGCAGCAGTGTACAATATCCTAACATTACATATGGATGGAAAATAAGATTGCAGATGGAGTTCTGCATGTTAAAAATATGTTATATCAGTTTCTGCACAAATACACAACACACACACACACACACACACACACACACACACACACACACACACTACTTTTGCATTGTGTGCAAGTATATACCCATGTTTGATTTTGTTACATTAACCAACATTTTTTATAAATCTAAGTGTTCTCTCTTTGATTTTACATTCATCAGTCACACATTTAATCACTTGAAGCATGCTATTTATTATTAGAGATAGTTTGCTTCTTACATCTTGGGATTATAAGTAACTCTTTCAGGCTCAGAGCTTTGACAGAGCTAATTTCTCAGTCATTGACCTTCATAAGGGACTGTTTATTCCAATCAGAAGCTTCTGAACACAGTAACATAGGCAGTTACCAAATGATATTTTATTACTTGGATACTGCTAGAGTGATCAACCCTGCAATTAAAGTAATTGATTGGCATTCAGTAATTAAACTCGAGATATTTAGGTGGATCAAACTAATTAAGATATATTAACATCATTCATCAAAGTGAACTACTATCATTCTTGAAAATAAAAGTGAAACAAATCCCTTTCCAGAAGTAAAATATCTAATATTATTTATTAAATGGATGTGAGTGACAAGAAAGGCTGTGCTTGTAAAAGAAGGATTTGCAAGTATTAATACATATCAACACTATAAACAGACAAACTGTAGCACTTTGAACAGTAAGCCATTAATAATATGATATGCAGAGATACTTCTAAACATAATTGTGAAGGTTATAAAGAACCTGTATTGTTCATATGCTAACATTATACCAGTTCTGCTTGTATTTTATACATGAAAGAGATTTGGTGAGAAGAAACACTTATTCATTTAATTAAATGAGTAAGCTGACTAGGTCAAATACCATTTTTCAGGGATAATAAGGAGGAACTGTCTCAGAGCTGTAGCTGACTCATTTTGCTACCAGTATGTTTTCACCATCTAGCATTCCTTAGTTATTAGTTGAGTAAAAAAAAATAGGTGCATACCCCAGTGTGGACCACCATACCTCTCCCCTAGGAGTGCCAGGTCCACTAAGTCTTTCCCCTCTTGTCTCTACTGAGGAACAAAAACATAAAAACTCTTTTATATTTAAAAACTGTAGCACACTGCTTACAACATTTGTAGCAACTGGCTTACTACAACTTAAGCAACTAAGGAAGCACTGTCTTGACATTAAAGGCTCTATTTCATTTTGGTATCAGCATTCAGAAATGGCAGTATGTAAGTTAATGCCTGAACTGTACTTCCTGCTAATCTGCATCTGCCAATTGCACCCTTTAATACCTTGCTCGCAGGATATCTGGCCCCCTTCACCCAACCTTAGCTATACTTCTGTGCTATCTGGTCAAGTAACTTTCCCAAAGTCAGAAAGCTTACAAGTTGAGACGTAGAATGAAACCAAGGATTGCAAGATCACTTGTTAGAAACTTGTAACATCAATTACTTATCTAAACCAGCGTTCATCTTTGCTAAGATAGCAGACTGGCATTTTAATATATTTCTTGCTGCATATTTCCGTAAAAAATTATTCTCTTTATCTCTTTTAGTACTGATCATTTTCCAAAAGAGTTTGCCCACATTACTCTTCTTCACTGAATATTAAAGTCTGTGTGTCCAGAAAGGTATTTTATATATATATATATATATATATATATAAATTACTGATGGAATTATTTATGAGTCTTATCTTCGAATTTGCTGCAAACTTCTAATGTAAAGTTATAGATGTGTTTTAATGTTTTTTATAAAAAGTGCTTTAAATTTCCTTTTCAGATCGCAGCACATAAAAAAACTGAAAAGCTACTTCTTTTTTGTACATAAATACATACAGTCACAACTATATATATATATAGAGCAGTCCTTGGTCAATTGTGATTGTTTCTTAACACATACTTGTCTTTGCTTTAGCTCATTAGCAGCAGTACAAAAAACTGCCTGCTCACACCCTTGTTCTCCCCTCCCCCTTCCCTGTTTATTACCTTAAGACAATCCCAAAGTTAATAAATATTACCTGTGGCAGGCACCATTTTTAAAACTACAATCCACTCTGCTACAGGCCCCATGAAGGCTCAGTGTCTCTCCAGTAAGTGTTTTACAACTGTAAATGCCTGTTTATGTTGAATTGTATTAGACATTTTACAACTGTATATGTTTATGTTGAATTGTGTTAGACATCTAGTATGATTTATGGTTTATTATTGGATGTTACTAGGGCATGCTAGCATTTGTATGCACCAAATTGTTTTTAGTATAATAGCATGTATGGTCTATTTGCATAGCTGCACCTTGCTCACTAATCAAGAAAAAAAACAATGACTAAACCTCAGAAACAGTTAACCAGGCGGAAACAAACTGGTAAAATGACACGGACTGTTTATTATTGTAAGCGCTTTCAGCTGCAGTAATATACAGCCTTCTTCAGACAAAATACTATATTTTTATCTGTGACTGCAAACTGTCTGGGTTTTTTTTTTCTAATGTTCTTCCAATTGCCTCAGTATCTGCATATACTAAGTAGTTGGTTCAAGACATTGTCCTGCATGCAGTAGCTATTTGCTCAGTGTGTTTTTTATAATCTTTATAATGTATATTTACCATCTCAAAAGTGCTTACTCCTCTCTGTACTCTTCTTTTCTAGACCTAACTCCACTCTTAAGTATTCAACTGCGGTACCACCTTTAACATTCTTGTAAGAAAAGCGCAGTCCGGGTCTGAACTATCTGCAAACAGCTACAGTTAACTTTGAGTATGTGTCTACCTGTTTGAGCCAATATTCATTTTGCCCTGGAGAGCACTCTGCTTTGGCTTGTAAGTAGCCCCCCCACCACCACATACACACACACACACACACACACACACACACACACACACACACACACACACACACACACACACACACACACACACATATCTTCCACTTTCTCTTATTCCCTTCTGTTAGCAAATAGTATCCATAACTGATCAATACTGTGCGTTTGTTAATTTAAACTATGACCACAGTAGCCTACTGATACAAGGTTATCCTGTTTTTCCACCTGAGAAATTAAGAATTAATCAAGAGGAATCTTGACCAATGGATGGGAGATTGCAGATATACCCCAGGGATTACTTCAGTGTCACTGCTTGACAGAGGCACAGCAAAATGATAGTTAGTTTTTTTATTCAAACTAAAGGGGTGGCGCCATATAACTACCTATAGAACTTAATAAATTATGCTGGGCAGATAGCCTAGTATGAACCTATGAACCTATGAACCTATAAGAAATGACTTACAGTTTCAGAGCAGTCCTTGGTCAGTTGTGATTGTTTCTTAACACATACTTGTCTTTGCTTTGTGATTGTTTCCAGCCCCCTCATATGAGCAACTAACAGGGTCTCTACCTGCTTCGCTCCCCACCCTGCCCCCTATTCCCTCCTGCCCCCAGTGGTCCCACCTTTATTGCACTCAAACACCTCCCATCTTTCCAATAGCCCACCACAGCACTAACCCAACACTACCTGCTCCATCTTCCCACTACTATCACACCTCCTCAACTAACATGTACAAGCATACCTTTCCTATGCTCACTGCATGCACTCTCCTTACATATCTTGCATCCTACCAAAGCTCCATCATTCCCCCACTCAGCCACTACCACTGTACTACTACTCACACCACAACTCATGTCTCACCCACACTCAGCTCCCCTCCCACCAGCTCAAGAACCATCCCTATGCACCCCCCACATATTCTACCAACTATATTACTCAAACATAAAGCATCCCTACAACTTAACATAGTAACCCTCCCACCACACCTATTACCCACAGAGCTCAATCATAAACAAACACATTCAAAAACTGAGAAAACTAATAATGTCATGCATATCAAAACTAGCCCTAAGTGGAGACATCCACCCCAACCCTGGCCCTACCATCTCCAATGCCAATCCTCATAATCAGACTAGAAACCACAACTTCTCCCATATTACAGCCAATAGAAAGCCAAGTGACTTCCTTCTACTAAGCCTAAATATTAGAAGTATATCCAACAAAGTCCATGAACTCCATGCCACCATAGACTTATACTCCCCAGATATAGTCATCCTGACAGAAACCTGGCTAAAACCTCACATTACCAGTGAGCAAATACTCCCTACAGGTTACGGCATACTAAGAGTAGACTGAATAAGCAAAAAGCAGGTGGTTTAGCTATAATATTTAAACAGCATCTAAATATCCAGATCTTAAAATCATCAGCTCCACATATAGGCAATGAAGAAATAATATATACCAACCTCAAAATTAACCAAAACAAAACAATCAACATAATTGGATGCTACTTCTATTTTCTTAACTAGTACTCTTCAGTAACATTTATATGTAACTTCTTATTAACTAGTACTCTTCAGTAACATTTATATGTAACTACTTATTAACTAGTACTCTTCAGTAACATTTATATGTATCTTCTTATTAACTAGTACTCTTCAGTAACATTTATATGTAACTTCTTATTAACTAGTACTCTTTAGTAACATTTAATTGTAACTTCTTATTAACTAGTACTCTTCAGTAACATTTATATGTAACTTCTTATTAACTATACTAAGTCTATTCAAATATGTGTAACCTTCATTATGTACTTTATAAATTTGCAACCTCTTATTACTTCTCTTCTCTGTTCAAGAAAATGTATTTGCATTTTAAATATGTACTTTTGTAATGTGAACTTTATTTGAATTGTGTGGAGCTGTTCTCCCCGGGTCTCTACTGAAAATGGACATATATCCAGCTAGACTAGCCCGGTCAACAAATGTAAAATAAAAATAAAATAAATAAATAAAAAATACTTCCCACCTGGCCAAAACATCCCTCCACTAGAAAACCTCCTCAGCTGGTCTACCCACCATCTCCCCCAAGAAACTATCATCTTAGGTGATTTCAATATTGACTGGCAATCCTGTTCTGGCAACAATCCAACACATCATGTACACCTTCATGGCTTCACCCAACTAGTCCAGTCACCAACCAGGATAAATAAAAACTCCAGCTAGCACACTACCCTGGATTGGATACTAGTCAGTAAGAGCCCCCAGTCATATATAACAGGCTGCTTATCAGATAGCCTCAGTGATCACTCCCCAACATTCCTACTCAAAAAATACCTATAACAAGCTAAACCTGTCATCTACCATCAAATACGTAAAAAACTAAACTTTAACCCACTCACATTTAATCTCATCCCTCAAAGAATGTAACTGGCATCCTCTAAAGTACCTCAGTCTAGATGACGCAGTTGAATTTTTTAATACTACCTTCCTGAACATCCTTAATTACCATGCCCCCATAAGATTTTCCAGAACCAAAGCACAACCCTCCCCATGGCTACAGAAAACCACTAAGTCAGAAATGAAAAACAGGGATAAAGCCTGGGAGCACTGCACAAAACCAAAACCCCTCAGCTAGACAGAAATTCCTAGAACTATGCAATAGAGTCAAAAAGCTAATAAAACAGGACAAATTCCAATACTACCAGTCTGCCCTAGACTCCTCACAACACAGCCCCAAACAATTCTGGTCCTCCATAAACTCCATCCTCCACCCAGGTAAAGTCAGTACCCCTCCTCCTAACATCCCTCACTCCTCAGAAAATATTGCTACCTCATTCAACACACACTTCACCCAAACCATACTATCACTAGCTAAAGGGTTGGGAGGGTGGCTAATGGGTTAAGGTGTTTTGCTTACACAAACACAAGGTGCAGGGAGGAGTCAAAGGAGGGAATTAAAGCTAGGCAACTTAACTCGAATGGGCAGTTATAGTAGTAATAATCTATGACCCCTATGAACATAAACAACACAACCCCTCCCTCCAACCCACATCTTCAACTAGTAATCTCCCCACTGCCTCCTCTTTTCTCCTGTACCTACATCCAACATAAAAAAACTCTTAACTAAACTTAAACCCACCAAATTAGCAGCAGACAACCTCCCAAGTGAATACCTACAAATCACAGCTGATGCTCTGGCCTACCCAGTATCCATCTTGATTAACCAATCTCTGTCAGAAAGTTACGTTCCCACACCGTGAAAAGTATCACATATAATTCCCCTCCACAAAGGCGGACCCTCCGCAGAACTAACCAATTACCACCCCATAGCTATTCTCTTTCCACTCTCCAAAATACTAGAGAGATGCATACACTCTCAGGTCTCAGACTACCTCCTTACTAACAACCTCCTTTCCAGTACTCAGCATGGTTTCCGACCAAACCATAGCACCACCACTGCCTTACTCTCCTTTACTAACACTATCCTTCAGCATAAAAACAATGGCTAGTTCTCCTCTGCTACTTTCCTAGACCTATCTAAATCATTTGACATGGTCCCACACAAACAACTTATCTCTGTCCTCAATAACCTGTCACCAACTGGTTTCAGAGTTACCTGTCTGACCGCCAACAATCCGTTGTATGGCAGAATGCATATCTCCCCAACTACCTGTCTCCATAGGGGTTCCCCAAGGATCCATCCTTGGACCCCTACTCTTCTCTGTTTACACCAATAATCTAGTCTCTGCCACCAAACATGGCACACTCATACAATACGCAGATGACTTGACCATCATCTGCTCAGCCCAGTCCCTACCCAAACTGCAAAAAGTCACACAGGAAGCCTTTTCCTCTGTTGAAACATAGTTATCCAATGCCCAATTAATACTCAACCCAAACAAAACTAAACTACTCATCTTCCAACCCACCAAACATACTCAAAACAACTCTCACTTTACCATCTCAGCAAAAGACAACACCACCATATACCCAACTGAACACACCAAATTGCTAGGAGTGGAAATAGACAATAAACTAAAATTTGACATTCACATATCCATGACCATAAAAAAGTCCACAAAAAACTAGGAACGTTATACAGAAATAAGCAATTTCTCACCAAAGCAGCAAAGATTTCAATAGCAAATTCCCATCTTATCTCCACCCTACTTTATGCCTCTCCAATATATACAAACCTAAGGCAATGTGATCTAAACAAGCTAGAGACCTGCTACAACAACATTGCCAAATTCGCCACAGGGGCATCCTATCATAGTCACCACTGTCTATCACTTGCTGAACTGGGCTGGCTTGAACTCCCTCACCTCCTTCAGTAGTATCAACTCTCACTCACCCACAAACTAGTAAACCATCCACTAAATGTCCCATCCCTCCAGAATCTACTCCAACCCTATCACACCACCAGACCACTAAGATCCAGCAACAAAAATCACTTGCAGATCACTAAAGCCAATAACTCTGCTGGTGAAGCACTATTCTCTTGCGCCATAGCCAAATTATGGAACTCACTCCCACCCACAATTACCTCCTTACCATCATGCACCCACTTCAAAACTTTACTAAAAGCGCACCTAAAACATGCTGGCTATGCCCTTGCAACTCCCACTCTAATATCATCCACCCCATCCAACCACTACCTTTCTTTCCACTCCACTAACTACCTTGATTATAGCAAGCTCAGATGCTCATAAGCCTAGTACTTATTATACAGCAGGAACTTCTCATTGTAACATTTGTTAATGTCTGTTATGTACTTCACAGATAAAGATTCTAGTTGTCTACTGATGTACTATGTTCTTCATCTGTAAATATGTTGTAAGTAATTGCTATGTTAAATTGTTAATCAGTATGTAATCCAATGTAACTACTGTCTGTTTATTTTACTGTGGAGCTTTCCTCCCTGGGCCTCCGCTGAAAATGTACCTACGTCCAGTCAGACACTCCCGGTCAACAAATTTAAATAAATAAATAAATAAATAAATAAATAATAAATAAAATATATTTTTGCGGGCTTCACTTAGAAAAAGGTGTACTTCAGTACTCTATCCTTCCATTCTATACACCTGAATTCTCACGGATCTGCCCTGTTATTCCTGTTCACATACCTGCACGGCCTACTCTCATAATCCTTTGTGAATTTGAAAATTCTGTCCCTGACATTCTGCACCATTTTTCTTTCTTGCTTATCCCTGTTATAATTTCTGGTCACTGGTGGTGTGTGTGCCCTGATTTTGGAGCTAATTTCAGCTTATCTCTGCTTTCTGCATCCTTAACGTACACTGATTTATTTCTCTTGTTGTCAAACTATTAAATGTATTGGCTTTTTGTGCTAAGCTGTATAGAAACCTACAGTTGATGTGGTTCTACTTTGAATTAGTTGTACATTCAATGTCTTAGTGTAATAACCTGATATTCCATAATCTGGCTGCTGAACACAGTAAATTAGTGGTAGTGTACCTCCAACAGCACTAACCTCATAAATGCTTTATGTATTTTTTTAACTACATTGAAACAATGAGTTTTTAACAATTGTGTGTCGCTTGTCTAAGTTGTAACAATATTGCTTAGAGATATCTGTGAATGTGTCACCAGGATGTCCGCTTGCATTGGATAACATAGCTTTGCATTGTTTTATGACAGTGCATTCTGTGAATGTTTGTCTAGCTATTATTCACTCACACTAAACTGATCTGTACTGTTTTAAAATTGTGGCAACCTTAACATCTGCTGCCGAGTGAACTATTTTGAAGGTTGCTATCAGACCAATGCTTCCCTGTTTTGTTTTTATATTTTTTTTAGTACTGCTGTACAGAATGCCCAATTTTGTTTTTAACTATTATAATTCTGCTGTACAGAGTGCTTGTATTTTAGCATTTGCAACTTTACCTCATTCAATATAGTGTGCAAACTTCATTGTAGGCCTTTCTCTGTTATAGACTGCTGCAGCTTAGTCCTTCTTTCTCCTTTTGCTACCTTCATTTCTTAACATTTTTACCCTCTCCTGCCTTGCTCTGGCTGTTACTTCCTCTCCCTCTCCTCACTAAAATCTTGATTAGACTATCCTTGTTACTACCCTATTCTTATATTCTGTTCTGCCTCTTTCTGCTTATCCCCTTAACCCCCTTGCTAACCCACTGTGTCTTTCTCAATATTCTCTTTCTTGCATGTCTTTTCTCTATATACTCTTTCCTGCACATTCTTCCCCCCGTTCATAGGATACTAGATAGATAGCTGCTCCTCTAATTACATTTAAGCTTATTTGCTCTCCCTTTCTTCCATAGGTGGTAAAGCATATCCTTCCCCCCAGACTGCCAGCATCTAAGACAATACGGTCGGCTTTAAGAAACCTGCCAACCAAATACAACAGAGCTACTATAAACAGTACTGGCTATAAAATCTCAAGGTCTTAAAACACATGTATGTGCTCTTTGCCTAAGAAATTAGCTAATATATTAATACAGCAATTCTTAAACTGTTAAAGTCAGCTCTGCTCGATTACAGAGCTGCGCATCACTGGGGCTGAACGGTCGGCCTCTTATAATTTTTTCCCATACGCTTTACTCCAGTTGAATTTCTGTATATCTGATATATATATATCACCGAACACACTTTAACAAAAGCGCTTTCACCGATAAAGAGCTTTAACTAAAGTGTGTTAAACAAAAAACAACATTAAATTAATGTTTTTGCAGGGGGGCAAGCCACCCTGCACCCCCCACTCCCCCTACTTTAATCTTCTCAGTCCGAGATAGCACTACAGTGGGAAAAAGGGAATTTTCCCTTATCCGCACCATAGTACGACCTCCGCAACAGGCATACTTATGCGAAAGTGCTTCTTCTGTGAAAAGCACTTTTGCGTAAGTATGCCCGGACGTTAGTGATTCGGTGATACGGTGATATTTTCATTTGGGGATCAGTATGGATTTCATATATATATATATATATATATATATATATATATATATATATATATTTTTTTTTTTACTTCATTTAATTCTTTCATTCTATTTTCTCCCCTGCAAGCTAGGCTAGACTCCGACCTTACCAACTATCACACTTACAGAAGCTGAGGGCTTACTGGAGCTCTTCACACATTGTTTTTTTGTAGGCTTCACTTGGAAAAAGATATAGCCCTGCTCTGTTCAGCCTCACTTTGCTCCTCTACCCACCCCCCATTCCCAAACACCCCCTCTTTCATTACATTTATAGTCACATAGCCAAATCCATTTCACCCAGTCACACCCACTTTCTCATTATCCAATTATCTAGATTTTTGCCTCATATTTTTGGTCTGTTTCTCATACAATTTGTGATTTTCTGGCAAATCACTGGGAGGATCTGAGGATTGACGTCACTAAATAATAACTTACATTTGAGTTTCAGATTTCAAATCCTTCAGAAAATGCATGTTGATACAAACCATGATATTCAACTTCCTAAGTTTATAAGAGCAATATTTAAAATCTGTCCTTATTTTTGGGCTGTTGTCCCCCCATTTCGTCAGGCTTTGTCCAGATTTCTAGCACTAAGGAGTTGAGAGGTATGAGTATGGGTGATTGGAAACTCAAAAAGCATCATCTTTAAAAGCACACACTTGGTGTTAAATAAGAATGCAGGTAAACAGCAAAGCAACTTAAATAAGAAATCATATTTCTCAGCTCTGCCCACTAATTAGCTGAATTTAATTTCTGTGCATGTCTCCTTTCCCTCCAACCTACATGCCTGCACCATCAAAGCACTGGAGCCAGTAATCAAACCCAAGTTACTTGGGTCAATGTCAGGGCTTATCCTTTTATGCCACCAATATAGACTAATATGTCTCAGATTTGAGTCACTAGTGAAAACTTTTTTCATGCCTGAAGGATTATTGCTTTTCTGTTCTTGGTATTTAAAATAAGTTTGTTTTGCTGATTTCATTGGGAAAGTTGTGAACGATGCTCTTGAAATATAGCAGTTGTTTTGGTAATACGGTTATACAAAGACAAGCTATTATATCCTTCAGAAAGATTAAATACCCTACCATAACAGCAAATCTATTAAAAGATTAATTATTTTGACTTGCAGTAATAAATATGCACAGTGGTATTCAGAAAGCACTACATGTCAAGGTGTTCTGTATTATTTAAACAAAAAAAAAAGCCTGCTAAATCACAACCTGATTAAATAAATCCCATTCAGTGGAGTATCTCTAATATCATAAATTCTGATATCTGCAAACTTCCTATTCTCCACCTCTGAAGTGACCAGGTGAGCAGCTTTTTGTCTAAATTGCTTAGCTAAATCTATCTGTAAACAAACACATCCATACACTAGTTCTTAAACAGCAACTACTAGCATGTTGTGTGCCTTGTCTTTTTGACTAGCTGTCAGTGTGTAATGTTCTTTCTTTATTCTTTCCCCCTTTTTAAAAAAAATGAGCTTTTCCCATAACTGAATGACTAAAGTCATGCATCAGAAATAATAATTCTCATATGTTTCAGTAATTCATTATGTTGTACAGTGCTGAACAGGCATTTTCACTTCCACCAGTAATGCTGAGGTAACATCTGAATTCTGTGACACTGACCACCCATAAAAAGCAGTTGTTTATTTATTGAAAACCAGCTTTACTGACAAGTCTTTAAAAGTCTGTTTATTTTACCATTAAGAGCTTTGCAGACTTGCTTCTTTGTGACACTACAGACAACACTTGTTTTAATTAATGTTCATAGACTAATATGTTCATAGCTTAACTGAATAATCTGAAAGCCTTTTTGGTATCAATAAAACTGATGCTCTGAATTTAAAATTGGAACTTATGAGTGCCCATACACTAATCCATTTTCCTTCTTGATAGTAGGAATTGTTGGGGAGACTTTGAGAGGAATGTTTTCCACCAGTCGTTGAGATATGAAACTATCACATTACATAGTATGGTTGACATTTTTACTGAGACCAGTGTCGACGAGTTCTGTTCATTTGGCAAGAATGGTGTACTTTGAAAAAGGTTTGAAACTGTAAGGGGTCATTTCATATTTTTTATATCAGACATGGGTATCCCTTTTACAGATGATAAGGTACATAAAATACGTTTCTCTAATTTTGGCTACATCATAAGCCTTGAAGCCCTTTAATTTTGCTTGTGAGGAAGCATTATAACTGCACCAAATCCACTAGCAAGTGAGGGAGTAGGTTAGAGAAGAGGGTCCGGTCTTCTGCAGTTGGTCTAATAAAAAGCCATAGGAAAGGGAAGAGTTACCGACTTAGCATTGCTTATATTCCCACTGTGACCCCACAAAGAATCAATTGGACAACTCCATATGCTCTGAGAACTGTTGCGACAATATGGGTCTCAAATGACAGGTCATTGTCTTTTAGTTATTTATTTAGTTAGTTTGTATTTGGTAACTGGGAAAGTCTGAATGGATACAAGTCATTTTACAGTGGAGGCATGGGCAGAAAATCTCAAGATACAGGTTACAAATACTAGACACAAATATGATTCAAATTACAGTTTTAAAAAAATAGAATGTAAAATAGTATACAACATATGATGTGCAGTACAGTGATAGACAAAGTGCGACAGTAAATCCACTTGATGAAAGGTACAGGTTACAGTACATACTAAATAATGCAGTCTAACAGTTATATAATTTGTGGTCAGAGATGATATATGGTATAGAATTTACATAGCAACACAATACATCGACTTATCTGTAAGGGGTATGATAAAAGACCTGTTGTAGTTTTACACACTAAATCTAGGTTTGAGAGGCACTGGAAATTCTTAGCCTTGTTGATATATAGTACTGCAGAATGAAGAATTAGTTGAGAAATCAGAGTCTCAGAATACTGAGGTTAGTAGTTTGGAAGTTTAGTTGATGCAAGTGGGTAACATAGCTTCAGACCCTGAGGTTGAATTATAACTCAGGGTGAATTAACCAGGGCTGGTGCAGTAGCATAGCCAAGTATCTGCCAGATGAGGTTTTAGCATTTGTTTATACTTTGTTAAGGAAGACTGGGATACTATATTGTGGGGTAGACTGTTCCATTTTTTAGATATGAAGCTGGAGAAGAGGGAATCACCAGCTGGGCTGTTGGCTTTTGTTACCTGTAATAGTAATTTATTACTTGAGCAGAGTGATCTATTACTTGGGTGTGGAAGTATAAAATTTTGGAGGGCGGGGGTTTTGTCAGGTTGGTGAGGAATTCCGATTGCAAAAATCAGTTAGTTATAGAGGAGGAGTTGGGAAAGTTCAAGCCAATGAAGTTGTTTAAGAGCTGAACAATGATGTGACCTGAAAGGAAGGTCTGTTGCAAACCTGGCTGTGTTATAGTAGCAGGAATTGAGTTTGGCTATTTCAGTATTTCTCAAGCTTGTGAGAAATGAGGAGGCATAGAGGAGTGCAGATATAAGATGGACATGTGCAATGGTGGATTTAGCCTGTTTTGTAAGGAATTGTGTATTTCTATAAAGAGCACCCAATTTTTTGTGCACTTTCTTTATGGTCTGGGAGATATGGATGTCAAATATCATATTACAATTTATTTCAACACCTAGAAGTTTAGTTTGAGTTACAGTAGAAATGATGGCTTTGTTCTTGGACATAATATTGAAGGAGGGACTTGATGTGGTGGATCTTGGTTTAAATAGAAGTTTTGTTTTGTTATAGTTTAACTTGGAGTTTGTGAGCCATGTTTCAACAGAGATAAAGGAATCGGTACTTACGTATTATCACAGCCAGATTTTCGCGATAGTATCACTTGCTTGCCGATGTTGAAATCCGACGGTTAGTGTTGTAGAAATGTAAGGAATTGTCTTTTCTTTCAAACAATGAAGCTTGTTTAGGCAGGATTATAACTTGAAAAAAATAATGTGTGTGTGATTTAGATCGCATTAAAGGTTATCAATACAACAGAAAAAGTTAGTGTCGCTGTGGCTGCCTGCACTTTACTGCCAGCATTTGTGGAACTTTCTCATTTGTGCATTAACATATATGTGAACTTCAGTAAAAATGCAAACATTTTCAGGGAATTAGACGACTTTTACAATGCAAACATACTACCCAAAGTAAGCTTCACCCTTCCAATTCCCCTTAAAGTGTGATTCGTGAGTTCAGAAGTTAATGCATTATCTGTTATTGAGTATTGACAGGGTTTTATTAACATGACATGTACTTTACTGTCAGCATGTGTGCTGCTATCTAATTTCCACATGAACTGTAAATGTACAAACATATGTGAACCTTACTAAATATAGTAATATTATGACAGAATTAAAACATTTGTAGACTGGGCAGTTATTATGAAAAGTCAGCTTTACCCTTTCAGTTCCCTTCCCAGTTTCTATCCTGACTTCAGACGTTAATGCATTTAGTATTTTAGCTACTCCTTTCGTCAGTGAGACAGCAGCCCTGAGAATTGAAATGTTGCGTGTGTAATGTATGCTAAACAGGAAGAAGAATTGTGCAATCATTTTTCTTCCTGAATGTAAGCCCAAGTTAGTCTTCCTTAGTAAGGATGTGAAATAACAGGCAGAAAGTGTCAAAAGTGTTATAAGCACTTGAACTATGCGAATTTCACAACCACAAAAATCTGGTTGCGATAATACGTAAGTACCAAGGAATCTTTTGTAATTGAAAGTAGCTCCTGCAGGGAGGAAGCAGAACAAATTAAGGTTGAGTCATCTGTATATTATCTAATAGAAGCATGAAAGGAGGAAGTATGTAGACTGATAATAAAAAGTGAAAAGAACAGAGGTCCTAGAATTGAGCTATGGGGAACTCCTATTGTAACTGGAAGAAGAGGGTAGAGGTCATTCTGCAATTGTACACCCTGCTAGCATCCTGATGAATAGCTTTGGAACCAAGAGATCGAAGGTTGATATTACACTTAGAAACAACTTGGATAAGTTTACTATGTGTGACCATGTCAAAGGCACTTGAGAGGTCAAAAAATATAGCAGATACACATTTACCATTGTTTCTGTGCTGGTTAACTGTATTGGTGAAGGACATTAAAGTAGTAGTAGTGCTATGGGAGGGTTGAAAGTCATGCTGGTTGTTTGATACTAAGTTTGTGAGCATGTAAGTGATCCATAATTTGTTTATGCATGCATCCTTCTAGGATTTTGGATAGAGAGGATAGTATGGGTATTGGATGATAATTAGTCAATTTTGTAGAATTATTGCCTTTCTGTAGGGGTATTATGTAGGAGATTTTCCAAATTTCAGGGACTTAGTTTTGGATGTAGCTCTATTGATAAGGATGGTTACAGCGTAGGCTATTGCATTGGCAGTGATTTGCAGAAATTCTGCTGGAAGTCTGTCTGCAGCTGAGGTTGCGGATTTTAGTTTTTTAAGCAATTTTTCTATACTGTTGATAGAAACTGGCTGGAATGTAAACATTAGCTGTAGCAAATGTTTGTCTTGGATGGTTCAGTGGAAGGGGGGAGTTTTGAAGATTAGATAAGGTGAGTATGGTTTCAGTGAAATATTTGTTGAATTGGGTAACTATGTTTTCAGTGGTGATATTGGTTGATGGGGAGGGTGTGGTGGATTTTCCTAGAAGGAGAATATTGTTAATGGCTGCTCAGAACTTTTGAGGGTTTTTTTGGTGCTTCGCTTGTATACTCTGATAGTAATTAATTTTATCTTGTTTAACTGATTTTTTGCTTTATTCCAGGCTTCTAAGTATGATTGTTTTGATGCTTGGTACCTGGTAGAATGCGAGTGGTTTTAAGCTTTATCTCTAGTTATTAGTAGTGACCTAGTTTCTTTATTTAGCCAATGATCAGCCTTGAATTTGGTTCTAATGGTTCTAGGAGGGTCATATGTGTTCAAGATATCTAAAAAAGTAGTCTTAAAGAATTGAACTGCTTCTTCCAGGGGAAGTAGCTTTATAGGTGTCCAGTTACAGGTCTGTAATGCTGATAAGAAATTGTGGTGTTAAAATGTTTTTTTTTGCTTATTATTAGATGGTAAGCTGATTGTTCGTTATGATGAAAATGATCCCTTATTAGAAAGGTTGGTTGATGGTCATTCAGGCTGTCAGGGAGGCAACCAGATTGAAAGGAGAGATAAGGTCTATTTATTAGTAACCAGTCAAGGGTTGATTCCTTTTTGGTTGCCTTATCTATTCTTATGGGGAATTGGATGATTTTTGTAAATCCATAAAAGTTGATAAAACTTGTGGGGTTTTTGTGAGGAGCAGGTCATCCAATCAATATTGAAATCACCCATGATGATAGCTTCATGTGGTACTGAGTGGGGGTCTAATGCAATATGTTTTCAAGGGTACTTATATTGTTTCCTAGAAGGATGTAGCATCCAATTATGTTAATGATTTCTTTGAGTTAATTTCTAGTTTGGAAAATAAAATGTCTGCCTTTTTGAAGTTGGAAATGGTCAGCTCAAGAGCCATTGCTTTCAGGTTGTTTTTAAATAGAATTGGTACTCTGCCTCCTTTTTTGGCTATTCTGACTTTGCATAGGATATTGTATCCAGGAGGAAGAATTTCATTGTTACTGTTGATTGGTTTTAACCAGGTCTCAATTAGTACCACAATACATAACAGTCAAAACTCAAAGGTATTTTCTTCCTTCCTATTAAGAGTATATACCACATTTTTTTGGCAAATGCAACACGTTTGTTGCATTTATACTAAAGGCAGAAATAATTATTCTGAATCATTTTTAATATTAAGAACTATTTGAAGGAAGCTGGTGGCAACATGATTAAGAAAATCCTCTCAATTTTACACTAATCTGCATACTATGTGAACCAGGCACTGGAAATTGTGTTGAAAAGGATGGCAAAAGAGAGTGTTCATAGGGTCATAGGATGTTACTAGGCTATTGACCAGAGGGTCTTTAAAAGCCTAACCATTAAATCTCAATATGATACTAGATAAGAGATATCATCTATACCCAAAGTTTTTCTAAAAAGGACTACATGTCCAGGAGAAAAGCTGGGTCAATCCATGGCAGAAATGTATGTTTTCCCATCCAGTCATCCAGGTTGCGCTTAAACAGGGTCATGGAAGTGCTCTGCTTGATACGAATTAGAAATCTAATTCAGAGGAGTGGCAACCTCTGAGAGATGCATCTGTCTCTCAAGCAGGTCCTGTTTATGTCGCAGGCTAGATTGAGGTTCCTGGAATGAGTGATTTTTGTCCCATCTGACTTATGGATGTGCAGCATTTCTATTAGATTTGGGTCAGAGATAGCCCTGTAAACCAGACATAAGTCACCTCTAAGTAGTCTATATGCTACATAGTACAGTGACAATGACTTCAGTCTGTCAGTATAAGGCATGTGCTGGAGACCCTGAATTTCTTAGTTAGAAATCTCCAAGGTCTCTCAAGTTGCTGCAGGTGTCTGGTATGGTACATACCAAGGGAGCATTATACTCAATAATAGGTATGATAAGAGACATGTACAGAGGAGTTCTCTTTTAGTCTTGAGGTGATGCCTTTGCTAATCAGGTGAGTGACGTAAAGAGACTTTGCCACCACTCTAGACGCATGGTGGTCAAAGTTGAGGTCACAGTCAAGATATTATTATTTATTTTATAATCAGCAGGGACATTGTTTTTACTGAAGGGAATGATGATGCATTTGTAGCATTTAGTTTAAGATTATGGTTTGGCACCAATCATTGGTCTGTGTAAGCCCCTTTTGAAGTATGCTGACATCACTAGGGGATTCAATGATAGCACCTAATTTTCAGTCATCCACAACCTTGGTTAGCCACATCCCCTCCATTTTGGCCTGGACTTCTGAGATGTATATGCCAAGCAAAAGATGGCCCAACAATGACCCTTGTGGGACCCCACTGGTTATAGGACTGCTGGTAGAGGTAAAGTCTCCCACTTTGACTGAGTGCTGTCGATCTGTGAGTCAGTTTGCAACCTACCTGACAACACAAGTTTTAATATTCAGCTGGATTAGTTTGTCAATGATGCCTGAATGTGTGATAGTGTTGAAGGCCTTAGCCAAGTCAAGATAGGCTGTGTAAATGACTTTGCCCTCATCTATGGCTCTGTCTGGTCATGTTCTCAAAGAAGTCCACCAGATTTAATAGGCATGAAATGCTCTTGACAAAACTGAAATGGGACAGATCCAGGGTTCGGAGGTCACCTATATCCTTATTTACAAGGTCCATAATGATTTATTCTCCTGCCTTACAGATGAGACTGGTTAAACTTATGCAGTTACCCGGGTGGTTGAATAAAATGCCTAATGGAGTAGCTAGCTCTTATTTTAGAACATTAGGAACACAGCCCAGAATGTCAACTGGTCCCATGGAGGCTGTGTTCTTAGCCTTGGAGAGAGCATTGATGACTTACTCTTTGAAGATGCAGGGAGAAAAGAATGATGAAGACATGGTTTGTGGTATGCCTGGAGGGGGGTGTAGGGGGCATACCTCTCAATTGTCTAGATGTTTACAGAATGTCCTGATTATTGCCTCAAATATTATGTACATTCTTCATAAAATTTGTGATTTTCTGGCAAATCACTGGGATGATCCGAGGATTGAAGTCACAAAATAATGACATACATTTAAGTCTCAGATTTCAAATCTGTAAGAAAATGTATGTTAACACAAACCCTGTTACTCTAACAACTTTCTAACTTTATAAGAGCAATATTTAAAATCTGTCCCTATGTTTGGGCTTTTCTCTCCCCCCCCCCCCCAATTTGTCCAAATCTGCAAGATTTCTTGCAGAAAGGTATGATAGGAGGGTGAATTTTTCACCAAACCTGTCTGCTAGCAGGTTTGCAATTTCTGCAGGGTCGGTTTGTGTGCTGCCATCTACAATTAGTTTTGCACACACCTGAGTCCTGCCTTTTAGGTTGCAGACATAACTGAAGAAAGCATTATGGTTATCCTTAGCTATGGTTGCTAAATAATTGTCATAATTGCTCTTTGAAGATTTTATGAGTTGTCTTATTTGCTTGTTTAGGCTGAGGAGGGTGCTCTTCCAGTTCTGGTTTGTCACTTTTCTATTCCTAGACAGCAGCTTCTTTCCTTATTGTATAATTTATGAATGCAAGACTTCCACCAGGATGGTTTGTTTTTTTCTCATGAGGATCTTGCTTTAGTCCTATCTGGCATGGTTGCGTCTATACATTTGTGTAGATGTTTATACAGGGCATCAGTGTATACCTTAATATAGCCATTAATGCTATCTGTGGAAACTGGAGCTTGGAATTCAATTATACATTCCCTTAGAAGGGTATAGTTTGCTTTGGTGAAGTTTCTTATCATGACTTCTCCTTTGGGGAGTTCTGGTCCTATTGGTACTTCAGTGTTTTAAGGCGCAAGCTATGAAGAACTCCAATATAGACAGGAGGCTGAGTGAATAGGATTGCTTCTAGTCTTACATCCTTTCTATATGATTATGTAGGTATAATCTATATTGGTTGCACAAAAGAAGCTTGGTAATATTTCATCTAGTCCCATGGAGCTTTTCGTACCTTAGTGAAGGCAGAGGTGACCACTCGGGTTATTATTTCAGACAGTGTCATATCCATTGTGGGGTGAGTGGAAGCAGTTCAACATTGTGGCCTGAAACTTGCTCAAAATCTATCTCACACCTGTCTAAATTCAATTCCAAAATGTGAAACAAAGCAGCAGTAATGATACTAGTCATATTTTCTTTGAGTGAACTATATCCTCAACTTTCTTTAGCAAATTCCACATTATATTTGAATGAAGAAAAAAAATCCAATAGTACAATCTTTATCCCCTATTTATACTCTAATACCATGTTATACAGTGGCCAATACATTTAACAATTCCATTTCTAATAAGCCAAATTTTCCCTTTCAGTCTGTCTCTCAGTACTTTACTACTATTCGCTATAGCCCCTTAAAGAACATTCAGTTCTTCCTTATTATCCTTGGTCACACCTTCCCCAAATTTCAGATAACATCTTCCTCCTGTACTACCACTGTCCTCACTGACTTTTCAGGCTTTTTTGAAAGTTCTAGTTCCATCCCTATGGATTTAAAAATAGCCACCTTTATTTATCCATCAAAAATGCCAAACCCTTTTAAAAATCTGAACTCTACTATCCAATAAGCAAGCACTCCTTCCTGGCTAAAAATTTCAAACTGTTGTCTGTATATTCCTACTAGCATTCTTTTGGCAAAACACAAGTCCTAATCCTGCTCCACTTCTGAATAATAACAGGTTACAATACCACCACTGCACTCTTCTGTATTAACAATATTATTTATAGTAATGGTGACACAGATTTTATAACTGGTGCCATCTTCAGAGATATCAAATTGCTTTTGATTCTGTTTATTGTTTGCTTGTGATATGTCATTTCTATTGATATAAAAAAATTACAAAGTCATCAGACTGATTCAAGTAGTCATTAACATTACCTTGTCAAGCAAAGCTATATTTCTAACTGGATCCTCCTGTGACTCTATTGTTGGGTCTTTTCTGTTTCAGTCATTGTTAACATCATAACTGTTTATCCACATTTCAGAACAGTCTTTTATGCTGACAATCTTCTCACGATTAGATGATGTTTTTATTTTATGGCAGGGCGATGAGAGGGAGCTTTTACAATTCGTAACATATTTAGAGGAAACCACAACATTTTTTCAGTTTACAGCTACTTATTCTAGAAAAGAGATTGATTTTCTAGATGTAAGAATAATGCAGGATAGAGAAGGTTTTAAGACAGCATTATATAGAAAGGATTGTTGGAGAAATAGTTTGTTAACCTATGACAGTATGCATCCGAGATTTACCTTCAGGAATATAGTGAAGGGGCAGATGGGCAGAGTTTCTAGGGTCTGCATGGAAGAGACAGTATTTGAAGCTGAGTTAGAAAAACTAGAGGAACATTTTTTAAATAGGGGTTTTAAAAGTAAGTTAATTAGTGATGAATTTAGTCACAAAGGAGAATATAGAAGAGGGAAGATGTGCCCGCTGTTTAGAAGTAATCAAAGGGGTAATGAGACAGTTAGTAACAACAATATAGGAAATGTAATGCCAGCTACTAGAATGATATTCACCTATAGTAATAATATATATGGTGTATGTGATATAATAAGGAAGAATTGGAATATCCTGAAGACGGATGATAGACTATCAGGAATTGTAGGAGAACAACCCAGCTTTGGGTTTAGAAGGAACAAGAACCTTAAGGATATTCTGGGGCATGAAAGGAATAATGGTAAACATTTTATCACCAAGGAAAGAACGAGATCATGTGGTTCATTCAAAGCATGTGGGTTCATTAATAAAGATACTGAATTTAGACACCCGATTACAGGAAGAAAGTTTGATTTTAAGGCAAAAGCCACTTGCAGGACCACAGATATTGTTTACTTAGCTGAATGTCAGCAGTGTCCCTACTTCCATGTAGGAAAAACAAACAATATGTTTAAAGTTAGGATCCTATAACACTTATCTTCGATTAGAACCAAGAATCAATATAATGCTCTGTGCAGACATGTAAAAGAAAATGAGGGACATCAATTTAAATTGAGGGCGATTTGGAATGTATACAAGAGTTTTAAAGGGGGTGATATAAAAAACTACACTGAAAGAGACGAAACAAAGTGGATAATTGAGCTTCAGGCACATAGTTATCCAGGGCTTAATGAGTATATCCCTGTGAAACCCACTCTTAAAAATAGGCGGGTACAATACTGAAATGTGGTTGGTTGTTATCTAGTTAAAAGCAGAATTGGGAACAGTTGTAAATTATCTGATGAAGGGCAGGAGCCCGAAAGCGCTCATTACTAGATTTATGTATTGTTTCACTTTTAAGGTTTTATGGTTTTAAACTATGTTTTATTAAAGTGCTTTAAAGAGTGTTGATCTGCACTGGACTTTTTCTTAAAGGATTAGAGGATCTAACAACTTTCTGACTATAGAAACCTTTCTACAGGCTGTTTCACTAAAAATATTTAAATGGTTCATCAGCTGCTTTCTCTCTGTCAGTCCATCCAATGCAAAACAGTACATCTTCCTATGATATTCAAACGTATGTCACTGAACTCCCACAAAAAGTACTCTTTTAATTGCAGTAGTTCCTGTCTTTCTTGTCTTTTCTCTGTTTTGCCAGTGTTTGTTGCAGCCTCATTACAATAACATATATATATATATATATATATATATATATACATACACACATATATATATATATATATATATATATATAAATATATATATATCTATATATATATATATATATATATATAATATATATATATATATATATATATAGATAGATAGATATAGATATATATATATATAAAATATATACATACATATATATATATATAATATATATATATATATAGATAGATAGATAGATATATAGATATATAAAATATATACATACACATATATAGATATATATATATATATATATATGTATGTACACACAACTACTTAAAAATCTGGTAAGACCTAAACTTTACTATGCTCTTCCCATTTGATTTATATGATTCTAATTACCGCACCACCTTTCATAGTTCTTTAAGTATGATTTGACAATTCAATAAGTGCTGTCCCACAAAGAGTTTAATGTGGACTTTTTCTTAGTTTCCCCATTCACTTACATACTACTGTTCCTTAATTTCTGCCCCATTCAGCTCTTGCTATTAACATTGCCTCTCTTTAGTATCCATATAAAGGTCTGCGCTCTTATAACTGTACTTTATGAAGGGCCACCATTGTCCTGTCCTTGAAAAGTAGAACATCAAGCAAACTAATCCCTAGCTCTCTGCAGTGCCAAGACATTAATGATTGCAACTGTCCCTACTTTCCCATTCTTTAGGATGTGCTTTGATAACAATATCAATTAATCCAATCTTTGAATGTGTTAAATCAACATTGTGTCCAAATCAATTTTTATTCCACCTAGACATTAACCCCCTTTCTGTCTCCATATAATTGTCTTCCTTTAATTCCCACTCAATCCACTTGTATATAATGGTCTCTGTGAATGTTTTGTTGTGTGATCACATGACATGCAATGTTTACTATTGTATCCTCTTTTTGACATCTTATTTCCTCCACTTTGGAAGAATGTTTTGAATACATTTTTAAAATGCTGAAAATATGTGAAAGATTTTAATACATAGTTGTCTATTCCTCCGAATGTAGTTATTAAAATAATGTAAAAAAATAAAATTAAAAATCAGTTTAGAATTCATACCTAAATAACAAAACATATATGTATATTTATCTACTAGTTTTCAAAGGAATGATATTGTCACTTATTTGAATTTATCAGGACTATAATAGATTAACAAAGAAGTTATTTTTAATATGTGTAATCACTGCAGGTTATTCATTGTTCATGGGGAGTAAACATCAATCTGTTCTTATGATCATTCAAGCTATGAAATAAATGGTTTATGAGTGCATATCTGTAAAGGAAATGAGATGCACTTTAAGCTCACAACAATGATCATTTTTCAAATCATTCTGAAAAATAGAGTAAACTGAGTATAGGCTTGGGTCTGGTCATTACATGACATATCTGTCTGCCTTGTGTCCCGTGTTGTGTCAGTAGGTGTTTACTTGCTAAAGTACAACATCTGCTCTCATAATGATATTCATATGAAAGTTCAGCTGTGTACAAAGAGAGAGAGAGAGAGAGAGAAACAAAGAAAAGGCCATGCAGCTGTGATGTAAATAAGGCACATGACCCCTGACTGCTCATAAAACACATTTGACAGAGCTTTATAGGCACTGATCTGACTAGTTAAGTTGCATGTTGCATATTATTTTCAACACTGACTTGTTTTCTACAAAGTACTAGCAGTTTTCCAAAGTCAAACTCTTATTTAATTAAATGTAACTAGTGTCATTGACTGTAACCAATTGCATACATATTGTTCAGTAACATATTTTGGTTTTGTGCAGTCTATTACTTTAGTTATGGTAAAGCAGTCATATTACAAAGACAGGCACCTTTACATACCAAGAAATTATGAAATAAAACTGTTCCTTTAAGCTTTTGTATTATTTGTTTTAGTTATAGTGTCATTAATAAAAGAATCTTTAGAGTATAAAAAATAGTATAACATGCACTGGATTCTGCCAGTTATGTGCACTTTACTCAGTTCCCCTAATGCAGTCACTAAACCATAATGTAATGCTTTATCTCTTTCCTTAACAAAGCTGACCCACTTTGCAAACAGATGAATTAATTTATTCTTTAAACAAAGAATGATAGAACATGTATGTGGCTTGATATTCTTCGAGTGAGAAAGGTCATCATTTATTAAAGAAAACATCTTGAGATTGTATAAGAAGGCATGTGGCGAAAAGACAAACATGGTAAGTATTCAGCAGCATCTCCTAGTGAGCAGAGTAGGTGCCTTGGTCAGTGACGAGACGAGAACAATGTTAAAAAGGACTACAAAGCAGGGTGCAGCTATGGTTTGCTCTTCATCCTTAGGCAGCACTCATGAAGAAAATCTCAGTCGTTAGCGCATGTCATTAGTGATGTCCTACTGTGGAAACGTGAATAGGAGGATGACTTTCATTTGTCAAGCAGCAGTAGGTGACACATTTTCATGCCTCCTGGTGCCTTGATAGTAAAAGAAAGGAAAGGCATCATTTTGGATGGATTTTCTTTAAAGTTCATAATAAAGTTATATGAAAAACAACACTGAAAATATAGATTCTCTCACACTTTACTGTATTGTATCTAAGTGTCATATATGAAATGGGTAATGCCTATTTTTAAAATATAATTACAAAATATATCATATTATTAAGGTATATTGTGGTATTCATTGTAATAAATAGGAAACTGAAATGTGTTTATTTAAATCAGATATTGTTTCTTAAAACTAATTTTGTGGTAAACCAAAGAAGGCATGTCAAGTTTTTATATACAGTTTCAAGACTGAATGTCTCAAAGTCATTGAGTCATGTCATTTCACTTAGATAGTTTTGTGTATATGTGCTTCTTGAGTGTGAGATACAGTGCATAAAATATGCAACTAGTACAGTGCATATGCTCTGTATATTACTTTAAAACACTCTCTCTCTCTCTCTCTCTCTCACACACACACACACACACACACACACACACACTACACAATGTAGACTTAGTAATGTATGCAGTAAAATGTAGAATTCAATTTGTACATTTGTTTTATTTGAAATGTACTTACAAGTGGTCAGATTTTTTCTTTTTGACTCTTTGGAAATGTACAAGCTTGCACTTATACCTAGTTCAGTTAGTCTAAATGTTTGGTAGTTACTGACTCCTGCTACACATATTATATGTGCCACTATATCAAGTCATCACTTTCCTTCTGTTGGAACTGTCTGCCTCTAATTTCTAAATGTCCCCAGATGACAACAGAACCTGTATAACATTAATTTTTTTATTGAATCCATTGTGTGTATTATGCTGCAGCTGTATACATCAAGAAAGATCCTCTTGTCTCCTTTGTTGCATAAACTTTAATTGATTTCATACTCTTTAGCATGTGTTTTCTGTACAAGATTTGAAAACTGAGATGTAAAGCCATAAAAACTGACCTCATCAGTCAAACATTATCATAAGAACTTGCCAACAGAGTGATTTGTATCTATGTACTTGTTGTAATTTACTGTGTGTGGCCATTCTTCCTTTCTCTATTAATTACCCTAAAGGTAGTTTAGTAGGGATAGTCAGGGGTGTATTCTCTCATAATAGTTTTGTAGAATAACTTCCCATCTACAAAAAATCCTATTATATGCACTTTCAAGCTAATGAAGTTTTATCTTTTTTTCCTGTCTAGAAAAATCATTGTCTAGCTGACTCTTGCAGAAATGTATGGAAAGCAAGAATCATATTACCTTTTAATTCATGGCATTTTTTTACTATCTATACTTATTAAACAATATTACATCAGTGTTAGATGCACATTCCCAGGATGCAGGGAACATTATATTAACACATTAACTGTAATTACTATTTAACCAGTAAAACTGCATATACAATGCACTGCACTACATCACTTTGAAGAACTTAAGTCTACTTTTTCCATCAGTATTTCTGCTATTATTGACCTGACAGGTTTCATCAGTAATCCATGAATACATTTGGCAGGATAAAAGCAATCCTAATTAGTTCTTGGTATTCCCTTAACCCCTGGACTTTTTTTCATTGCCTTTTTTCTGCAAGTAACAGTGTAAAAATTTATGTCACTCACAATATGAGCAAATGTTTTTTCTCCCTCTCTCCCTATATCTATCTATCTATCTATCTATCTATCTATCTATCTACACACACACACACACACACACACACACACACACACACACACACATGCACACACACATGCACACATATATGAATATATATATATATATATATATATATATATATGGATAGCTATATAGAGAGAGAGAGATAAACAGACAGAGAGTAAGAAAGGATGACTGACCATTACATACCTCAAGCAGTTTACAATGAATAATGAATGTTTTAAAAAAAATTATACATGCAAATACGAAGAATGATGCTAATGCTGCTGCAAGGAACTGAGGTTAATATTCAAGTCAGGACACTAACATGATTGCAGAAGGAATGGAGAAGACTATAACTCTGCCCTGTGGCACTCTACAGGGAGTTACAAAAGTCAGCGGTATGATCAGTATTTTTGCATGGCCCAGTGTTAGTGCACTATTGGTAGTCATTTAAGTGGTTATACTTTTAGATGATTGAGATGTCTTATATGATGTGTTTGCAGAGTGTGTGTGTGTGTGTGTGTGTGTGTGTGTGTGTGTGTGTATGCACATATGTTAGTAATTCCATCAAATGGCATAGAAGTAGCACTCTGCCTTAGGTAAGGCATACTCTTTGAAATAGACTTAAAAATGATCAGGGGCTAACAGAATGAAATCAGGTTACACAGGAAGAATGACACATGTTGACATTCAGACTAGATGAAAGGAAATATAGATGCTGCTAAGATGAAGTTTATCAGTTACTAAATCTCTCGTGGATGGGTTTGGCACAGTAATATATTCAGACGATGTATAAAGGCCTAAAGAAGAAGGATAAAGATGCCATGCTACTGGGGTCATTGACCTCCTTAGATTACACTGTATGGTTCCACTTTCTATATATGGTATGGGGACTTCAATAGTCTGAACAGTGGACAAGGTTAAACTCTGTTTGTACTGGAAGAAGACAATAAGAGAAAAAAAATCTCAAGCACTCTACTTTCCAAGAAGTATGAGATAGTGTTTAGAATATCGATGGCATGTGCTCTCACTGTGTTGATGTTACATAATGTGCAGAACAACAAAAGCAATCCCTGTGATTACTAGAAGTCCAACGTTAGTAAGATAGGTATACAGCCTGAGTAGCTAATAAGCAAATTTGAATGAATTTATGAAACCATTTCAGAGTAGGATATGATTAAGATGATAGCTCATACCATGAATACTGATAATTCTGTGATATTTGTGTTCAGTATTACAAGAGATACTAATAGGATGGCCACGGTGGTGCAGAGCTTAGTGTTGTCACCTCACGGCAAGAGATCCTCCAGTTCAATACTCGGCTGGGGTGCCTTCTGTGCGGAGTCTGCATGTCCTCTCTATGGTCGCATGGGTTTCCTCCAGGTGCTCCGGTTTCCTCCCACATCCCAAGGACATGCTGTAGGTGGATTGGACACTCTAAATTGGCCCTAGGCATGAGTGTGTGTGTGTGTGCTTTCCGTGGAAGGTTAGGCGCCATGCTGGCAACTCGACACCGTAAAAACTCTACTGCCAGTCATGAGCAGACAGGTGATCTGCTGTGGTGTCCCCAACCGGGAAAAGCTGAAAGAAGAAGAAGAAAAAGAAAAAGAGGAAGAAGAAGAAGATTACAAGAGATACTAATAGCAAATCAAGTTAGTTGTGGATGACATAAAATTTGTCTGGGGGCAGGGTCGGCCTTAGGTCAAATGGTGCCCTAGGCCAAAGGGCTCCACAGCACCCCCACCATGTGGTAACCCCGTCCTGGTCTATTAACACCATCCAGTTTAATGGAAAAGTGCCCCTGCTAGAGCAGCAACATGGGCAGCTGCCTAGTTGGCCTATGCCTAAGGCCGGCTATGGGTGGGGGGGTGTCTTGCTAAGATAAGGTGTGAAGAACCTCATTCAAGCAGTCAGTGAGCTGAGAAACCCAGCTGAGACTTATTGCTGCATAATGTGAGCTCTGACACATAGGGTCAAGAATTCAGGAACCGAATACCAACAGGAAGAAGTTAATTATGGAACTGCTGTTATTTGCAATGAGCAGGGAGACCTACCTATTGAAGAAATATAATGGAAAGGACATTGCTATTGTTACTTCAAATAACATTATAGAATGCATCTGCAGAGTTATTAATTCAGTGGTGGTACTGAGGGACAGACAGGTTGCAGACCAGATTACTTTCAGAATACTGTGCATATGTGTCCTGAATTTTCAGGAAATGGAGATAAAACTGAGCAAATGTATACAAAGGAAATTCACAAGAATGCTGAGGGGATTGGAGGAGGAAAAACAAAAGGAGAACTTTGTAGAAGTGAGGGGATGATAGAGTCACATAAATAATAAAGAGACTGTGGGAGTATATCTTCTTGAGGTATGGTACAGAAGACAGGTGGGAGGAGAACTGTTGGATTGAGGTCAGTAACTTTATTATGGGGTAAAGAAATATCCGTTTATAGGAAATTCTTTGTAATCTGTTACCTGAGGATCTAGTAAACTCTAGAGTCACTGAAGCTTTTTGGATATTTCCACCTAGAGAATATACATAGTTATTAGGCTTGAGGTCCGGGGGGCAATTGAGTAAACTAGCCATGATTTGTAGATGCCAAAAAGCAGTGTCTGGTTAATTGACTTGCTCAAAGGCACACAGCAATCAAATGAGGCTGAAGGAAAGGAACTGCATCTGACAGTCTTAACACTGTACCAACTAGTAGACTAAAGAGTGTCCCAATCCCATACCAGGAATGAACCCAGGCTGCCTGGGTAAAAAACAGTCATTATAACTGCTAGACCATATGGGACCAGTTTTTTATAGGGGAGTTGGACAGCAGTATGGCACTAGTTATATCAAAAGCTCAGCCTTAATAGACTAATATATGTATGTTGTTTAATGTAAAGATAACTGGTAATGATTGTTTATGATTTGATGGCTGAATTGGGTATTATTCAAAAGTTATCATCTATTTTGTAAAAGTTTTTAAAGAATGGTACAGTGTTTTTCTAAACATTGCCAAAATTAGTATGGAATTTCTTTATCTTATAGAAAGACTAGAAAAAAATATTTGGCCACCTAAGCACAAACTAAACAGGACAAAATATCTTTATAAAATGTTAATTTTAATGGCCAGAAGAATTTTGTTTACAACATGCATTTACTCTGTGGAAATACATGTCTCAAAGGAATGTAATATTGCTCATTCAGTCATTTTTCTTTGTTGCAATTAAATTAATGCATGCCTTTTATGAAATGCTGCAGCTGAAAGCATTAAACAGCATGAATTGTACAACTTCTGTTGAGACTGCAAAGATCCTTTGCATACCCCTGACATATATATCTTCTTTGCTCAAGTCACCCAGCACTGCCTGTTTTAATCTGCACGAATGCTTGGCTAATAAAACAATGTTTTACAAAGTTGAAAGCAAAAATTGATTGACAGTGGCATTTCATTCAAATATTCATCATTAAATTAAAAGGGAAATATACACATTTTCTAACTTAAAGTTTCCCAGAGATCATCCAGTATATGTCCATCCATTTGCTGAGATTAGTTTCTGCTTAACGTATTATATTTAAGCAATAATCCAAGACTGTGTGTGGATATATCAGGATTCATCCACAGCTAGTTTTTTTTAAACAAGAAACATCTTCATTAAATTATCATGTGTGACATAGGCAATCATACATTTACATAAGTGAAACCAAACCATGTTGACATAATTTTAGTTGCAAACATTATACATCACAAATCATATTGGCATAATTGTACTCACAAACATATGTCATTGTCAGTCAAACATCGCATAACTCATTCACATCCTACCTTCTTGTAAACCGCATTCCTCTTCTGCATTTATTGTCCCCACAATTACCATTTTTTCCTTTGTAATTTGCTCTAGTCTTTTCTAAAGATCTTAATTCCAGTTGTTTTATCTATGTTACTATATTTACTACTTCTAGTGAAATTGGTTTAGGCGTGGATTTTCATTTCCTTGTAATTTATTTTTTGGCAGTGACCATAATTAGACTCAGCAAGGCCTTAGTATGTCTAGACAATTCTGAGTCTATATCATGGCTCAAAAAAATAATTTCCTTAGTTACATCAATTTGCTCATCGAGTATCTCTGACAGAGCAGTTTGCAGGGAATCTTTAAAGTCTGCCAACGCATTACACCCCCAGAAAATATGTTCCCAGTTACATCTTTCTTTCCTATTACACCTCCAGCATTTGCTGTCTTTGGAGTCTACTTGGGGTATAAAAATACCTATGTAAACACTTTCGATCAAAGATCCTAAATATTCTAGTCTTTGTTGCATATTTGGGAGATATACATATTTCCCCACATTGTTTTTTTGTGAATTACTTATCCAATCTCTCTTTCCAATCCTTTCAAACCTCCTCTGATTGATTCTTATAGATATCATGCAATATTTTGTATGCTCTACTAATTACTCCATTTTTTACAGCAGCTTCTGCTCTAGATTCCACTAAAAACTCTACCAGTGCTGATCTTTTGCTTAGGATCTCCTTGTTTCTTTGCCTTTAGTCTGACATCAATCATTGATAGGGAAGGCAGTTTCTATTCTGCAATTCATATAAATTCTTCCCTCTTCCTATTTATTACCTTTCCCCCTCTAATTATTTGCTCCCAATACCTTGGTTGTTTTGCCGGTTTTCTCCAGTAAATTCCAGCCTATTATCTGTATTCCTTATTGCAGTCTTCCCTATCAGCAGAATCTCCTCTCTCTGTTCCCTTATTGGCTTAGTTATTACAATAATTTCTGCTCCTTTATGAATATGATATTCTGCATAGTTATTATTATTTTTCTTAAGGATCTGCATCCAAAATCCCAGTCTCTCCTTATTTCTTGAGCTTCCCCTCTGTTTCATCATCATCATCTCTTTCCACTTTGAATTATAGGTTTCAGCTTGTGCTATGTAAAGCAGCCATAACTATAACTGTGTAACTCTGAAATACACCTTTAAATAGGGTAATCCCAAACTGCCTTGCTCAGTTGGAAGAAACAGCTTATCTCACTTGATTCTTGCCATCTTCCCCTCCCAGATAAAATCCTTCAGCTCTTTATTTAATTGTTATCCACAATTTCTACTCTAGTTGATAAAATATGCCTGACCTGTGTATAAAACTAATGAGACTAAAAACATTTTAACTGCTAATATCTTGCTATCCATATCTGTATAACAGAGCTTCCAATTTCTCAGTTTTTTTTATCTTTTATTTATTCTCTTCCCACATATCCTTAGTAGCCACATCAGAATCTTTTTAATCCATACTCCTAAGTACTTAATTTTATCTTGTCCCCATAAATATGGATATTGCTGTACCAGTTTGCGTGTGGGTACATCATTTACAGCTATTGCCTTTGTTTTAGCTTCATTGATTTTGTATGCTAAAAAGATTTGAAACTGCCTCAAAATGTTCTACAACACAGAAATGTCATTTTCTGGTTTGTCAGGTATAAAATAACATCATCTGCAAACAGAGCCAGCTTTTCTTGACTACCATACCAATTATATCCTTGAATTTCTAAGTTTCATACAGTTGGAGTGGTTTGATCATGAGGGTGAAGCCTGAATGATTAAGTGAAGGCAGCCATGGATAAATCATGATGTACCCACACCCAGGAGTGGATTATTGTTATTATACAATGACATTATTTAAGAAAAAAGTAATTACCTTTCTTAAATAATGTCTTTGTATAAGAGTGCTGTAGTGTTCTTGTTCTTCCTTGTTTGCTGATATACTGTGCTTGTGTACAGTATGAGACTTACCTTCACATGCTTGCACAGTACATCAGTGCAGTGCAGGAGAAGCAACAGGAAAAAAAGAATCTCCATTGCTTTTTTTTTTTTTTTTACGTGAGATTTTTTGAGGAACAGTGCATAAATACAAGGGAAATCAGGCATGTTTCTGGTTCTTTAGTTTTGTAGGACATATCTGATTTTTCATGTATTTTTTTTCTGTCCTCAAAGAATATGTCAGTAGAAAGTTTGGCAGCTCAAAGATAATTCAGTGTTCAGCCTTCTTTTTTTCTATTGGTGTAATCTCAATTTACTGCAGGCACAGTGGTTGGGCTCATTCTTGAATAACAATGAGCCGTTATTGTATAATTTTGAAGAAGATGCACTTTTGTCATTTTGTAAAACAAACAAGATAACCTATTTTGGAACTCATGCATTCTCATTGTACCATGTCTTCTGTATCCAGACAGTAGAAGTCCTTGGAGACCAGGCAGTTTGGCACCAAAAGAGATAAACAAAAAGAAGGTTTGAAAGTGACATATCAGCTAAAGAAGGGTAGTAAGCCTTAACATTGATAAGAGGTCTTTGTGTTGTTATGGAAAAGAGAATAATGTGTCTTTGTCGTTAGTGGTACTACTTTTATTACTGCACTTCTGATTCTAAATTTGAAGGAGTTACCAAAAGTATGGGTTGCATAACACACACACACACACACACACACACACACACACACACACACACACACACACACACGAGAAAAAGTATTCATTTTTACTAGCAGAATATAAAGATAATTTTAGATATAGGCACATATTCACACCTAGAGGTCAGTCTTGTGACCTAGACTGTGAATGAAGATGTTTTTATGAAGCTCTGCAGAACCTTGTCTGGCATATTTTTTCCTGGGGTGCAACATTTCTCACCTCCTCCAAGCCCTACTTTGTTCCCTCCATCATAGGTTCATAGATTAGTAATAGGCTAACTGCCCTTGCGAGCCATTTTAAGGCAAGCCAATTATCCCTTGTGAGACTCAAACCCTGCACCTTGAGTTTATAAAGCAAACACCTTATCCATTAGTCCACCCTCCCAACCTGTTACTAGATACAAAATTTAACTCCAAGATCAGCGTAACTACCTACTGTAAAACAAGATACGCCTTGCAGCTGCACTGTGTTATAAGTATTTGTACAAAATAAGCCTAGGTCCTACTCTAACGATACACCGATCATGCTATCTCTTAGGTTCATAGGTTCATAGGTCCATAGGTAGGTACTAGTCTATCGGCCCGAGGGCCTACGTAAGCCAAGCCAACAAGTTTCTCTGGCTTATGCCACCCAAGAAAGTTATTTTCCTGTGCCACCGTCGAGCAGAGACACAGAAGTGATCTCCAGGGTGTATTTCCTATTTCCCATCCACTCATCAAGATTTTTCTTGAAGAGTGCTAATGAAGAACTTTGCTTGACATAGATGGGTAGCCTATTCCAGAGTATGGGAATTCTCTGGGACAGGAATCTATCCCTCCAGCATGTCCTGTTTATTGTGGTGACAAGGTTTAGGTCCCTAGAGTGTGTAGCTCGGAGGGATTGGGATTTCTTTAGGTGTAGCATGTCCAACAGCTCTGGGTTTAACATAGCTTTATATGTTAGGCAGAGATCACCTCAGAGTAGGCAATATGCTACGGAGTAAAGCTGGAGTTTTTTGAGACGGTCAGTGTAGGGCATCTGTTTGAGGCCAGTAATCCTCTTTGTGAGGTACTTCTGTGCCCTTTCCAGCTGCTGCAGATGTCTTGTGAGTTACTTTCCAAAAGGGGCATTGTATTCTATAATGGGTCTAATGAATGTCGAGTAGAGGGGAAAAATTACCTCTTTTTTCCTGGATGAGAACCCTTTTATGATGAGGTGTGCCATGTAGAAGGACTTCCTGACTACTGTGGCGATGTGACTATCAAAGGACAGACTACTATCCACCTGGGTCCCAAGGTCTCTTATCATGCATTCAGTGTTAAATAGATTGCCGCCTATGTGGTAGTTCATGGGTACAGAGTTTTTACCAAAGGGGATGATAATGCACTTTTAGGCATTGAGCTTGAGGCCATGGCTCTGACACCAGGCATCTGTCTCAGTGAGGCCCTTCTGTAGGATTTCCACATCATTTGGGGACTTGACTATGGCTCCTAGTTTGCAGTCATCTGTGAACTTCATTAGCCAGAGGCCTTCTGTGTTAGCCTGTACTTCAGAGAAGTAGATACCAAAAAAGGAGAGGCCCCAGAATGGAACCCTGTAGTACTCCAGTTGTCACTGCTTTGAGATCAGATTTGGAGTCTGCAACTTTTACAGTGTGGGTTCTGTCAGTGAGCCAGTTGGCAACCCATCTTGTGACACAGGGATTTATACCTAGTTTAGGGAGTTTAGCTATAATTCCAGAATGGGGGAGGGTGTTGAAAGCCTCGGCGAGGTCAAGATAGGCTGTGTGAACCACCTTACCCTCATCTACGGCTTTGGTGACTGCCTCCAAGAAGTCGATCAGGTTCAGGAGGCATGATCTGTCTTTCACAAACCAGAACTGGGTGGGATCCAGAGTTTGGAGGTTACCAATGTCTTTGTTTATGAGTTCCATGATGATACTTTCCATGGCCTTGCAGACCAGGCTCGTCAGGCTAATAGGGCAATAGTTCCCGGGATCAGTGGTGGCTCCCCCTTTGTGGAGTGGGATAACTGTTGCTGTATGCCATTCAGTGGGCAAAAAGCCTGATGTGAGGCTATGATTTAACATGGTGCTTAGGTGGGGAGCTAGTTCGTTCTGAAGTTCATGTAAAATGCAGCCTAGGATGTTGTCCGGTCCCATGGATGCTGTGTTTTTGGCTTTAGACAGTACAGCTTTTACTTGCGTAGTTGTGATTACAGTGTCTCTGCATACTTCCTGTATAGATATGGGCCCTTTAGGGGTTTGGGGGGGGTAAAGTTAGCACTGAACCTATCTTCCAGGATGTTGGAAATATCAGTTGGTTCTGTAATTTTCGTGCCGTTGAACTGTAACTCAGAGCTGATCTGGGTGTCGCTATTGAGATTCTTGACATAGCTATAGAATGCTTTGTGGTTGTCCTTAGAATCAGTGATGATTTTGTTTTCGTAGCTAGCTTTGGAGGATCTTATAAGGGATCTCAGCTTCTTACTGAGGCTGACCAGGGAGCTCCTCTACTCATGGGATTTTACTCTCTTTTGCAACAATTTCTTCCTTCTGTTGTACAGTTTGTTTATGGCATGGACCACCAGATTGGCTTCCTTTCTTTGGAGGATAGCATCTTGGTTCTGTTTGTGATAGCACGATCCATGCACTCGTGTAACTGCTTATAGAGTGCATTTGTGTAGGATTCAGCAGTCATAACTGTATTGTCCATCTGCATGGGTGTCATGAAGTTCACCACTTCTGTCTTAAGAAGCATGAAGCTGGCTTTGGAGAATTTTTTTGCCGTGCTTTCCTTAATGGGGGGTGGGTGCGGGATGTGGATATCAAGGGTGATTAGCTTATGGTTGGATCGGACCAACGAGGAGTTGATTTTAGGTATGGAACACCGGTCACTCATGTTGGTAATGACTAGGTCTAGGATATTGTTGCAAGCATAAATACATTCCAATGCATGTTTCCCTGTAGCATTCATGGATTGTATTTGTGAATAATATTTGTGACTCAGCAGTTGTTCAGCTTATTAATGCCAACTTATTATAAAAGCATTACACCACATTTCAGTTCATAGTAGTTCCAGAATTAAAAATTGATTATATGTAACATTTTGTCAACTTCCTTGCATAACTTATTGAGAACAAAGAGTGTATATAACTAACTAGATTACAAAAATGCATACTACATGCATGTTTGATATAAAAGAAGATATTTTTCCTGCTGTCATGAGAGAAAGCAAGGTTTTCAGTGTATGTGTTTGCAGAAAAAAATATTACTGTATCACAGATAATTGGAGTTGATTTAAGAAAAGTGTAAACATCTATTTGTATATTCTGTAATTATATTAAAAACAATTGTGTAGAATATTAAATCCAATAATTTTGCTTGTTATGTTTCCTCCACTGTAAATACCTGCTGCCTTTCTGTCATACCCATCTGCTCCCATATATTTTCTAATTGATTGATTTTGTGGTGATACCACAATTCATTTCTCTTGCACTTAAACTGAGAGGGATACCCTATAACCCCTCTGGCATTAAAAAAAATCATAGTGATGTCCTTTTGAAATCACTGTTGCATCAGCAAGGGGAAAACTTCCTTATTAATCAGAAAAGAAGGACTTAACATACTCAACCCTATTGAACAAGAGTAGCTTTAGATCATTTAATGCTATCAGTCTTGTTAAACATGTGAAACTTAATAAACAGAAATGGTATATCTAGGAGGAACAAGGCTAAATCTGGAAGCAAATATCAAAGCACTGTGCCTAAGTCATAGCTGTTGAGAGGTACACTGAGAAGATAGAAATATTTAGAATTATTTTGCTCTCACTGCTATAAAGTGTAGTAATATATGTCACTTTCACATATTAAAGAACTCTAGCTGCATACATTTGGTAGTGAGGTTAAGTAGTTATATTATTAGTCATCTACAGTTTATAGTCCAAAACCCCAAAAGGCCAGTATACCTTTTTGTCATTTAATATTTAACGTTCATTAATAATCTCCTCTTCTGTGAATTATTTGGCTGTACACTTTAATGCATGGAACTTCTTGAAAATGACCAATGTGCAATATCTTCTGCAAATACAAACTCTAAGCATTTATTTAAAAGCCTTTTTCTCATTGTTTGTTTCTCACCCTTGACAGTTTTAAAATTTGATTTCACCTCTTTTTACATTGTCTGTTTTAATCTCTAATTTGTTTTATCCTTGGTCTTCAGAGTGTTTGATGTCTTTTCTTCCATCTGGGCAATTGCTTTTTAGATTCTTCCTGCAATTCATGCTGAATAAAACATAATATTTAAATCTTCAGTTTGACAAAATACAGACCACACAAAAAATATGTTTGCATGCCCCACCACACTTGTGTATATTACGCACACACATATACACAAAACAGCAAAGAAAAAAAAAGTCAGTACCTGACAAAGTGAATCACTACCAGTACACAAATACACACCAACATTTACTTCCTTGTTGGCAACAGCAACTGGAGATTCCAATATCAGGAAAAAGATAGTGTGGTGAAACCTTCCACTTGATAGATGTTTCCCAAGAAATTGCTCCATTTTAACATCTTCTGACTTTAAAGCCCCATATTTCTAACATTATGATTGTGTCAGCTTTGTAAAATGCATTGGACCCATAATGTACTGCATTTCCTTTTACCTTTTGAGGATATGAGATCTCATTTTTCAGCAGGTTATTGCACTAGCTGACTGTTGTGAACCACATATAAAACAACAAAAAATGCCTCTGTTAATTCTGTCAGTTTAAACATTAAGATAAATGTGACCTGTATACTCCCCACCCCCCTTCAGCGATGGTCTGCAACACAAAAGCAAGAGAGGAACATTGCAATACTGCAGAATCAAGCAACTTTATATGCATTCCACAATCCTAATGTCTCTTATATACTTAAAACAAGACACATTTGGGAAGTTTGCAGATCATCCTCAGTTTTTTTATCTCTTGAATTACGCCATATATTATTTTCTGGGCTGTTTCTGAAAATGAGTTGTGGATCTTTGTATAATTATGCTCACATTTCCAACATCTTGTATTTGCATAGCTTATTTATCTGTTATTTAGCTTTGATCCCTTACTTATATGTATAACTAGTCCACCAATTTTTTATTTTATTTTTTTCCTCTTCACGCCTGTAAATGGTGCATTCTGTTATCCAAACATTACAGTCATGGCTTATGGCTTAATGAAACCAGATAAGTGGATGATACAGTACTTTTAGAATCCATAGAATATCCTAACATTATGTCTGGTATGTTATACGACATTGGACCCTATTCACCTGAATCAAGGAACAAAATAAATATGTCTTAGCAAAGAATTGACTCTAATTTAGAAGAATATTTGTTAGATCAGAGAATGAGTCCTGAATTATATAACATCCTTAAAGTTGAAAGCACTGCAATCCCAACTATATTTATCATCCCCAAAATCCACAAGAATTTGAATATATTGGGTCAAAAACTTATCTTTCTTACAATAGATGTCATGGACTTATTTATGGTCATCCATAAGGAACAAGGATTAGAAGCCTTTTATAACAGTATTGTCCAATATACCACATTTTCAAATGATAAGATCAATGTAATTTTTAGAACTTATGAGTATGGTCTTAGAAGACAACTTCATTTACTTTGAAGGTGAAATCTATTAACAGAACAGAGGTGTTGCTATGGGGGCCTCTTGTACCCCCATTTTTACAAATCTTGTTTTACGGGACTTGGAGAACAACTCTGTGTTTAATTCAAAGTCCTTTACTAACATAAGAATGCCTGTAAGGTTTTTGGATGATATATTTGTTCTTTGGAGTGGGTCTGAGATACAGATACAGATACATATACCTATGTTTATTGAGTATTTGACTACTATCTAAATTTTACTTATACTGTTAGGAAGGATTAGATTAATTATCTTAACACTCTCATTTCTCACAATAACAGAGGATTTAGATCTAAAGCATATAAAAAATCAAGTTGTAGCAACTCATATCTCCATTTTTCAAGCTGCCACCCCCTAGCCCAAAATAAAAGTTTGGGTGATTGGACAGTGTATTCTTATAGCAACAATGACCTCCCACTGTGAAGATCTAGGGGCAGAACTGGACAAGGTAGTGAATATGTTTTTAGCCAGAGGTTATCCTAACTCCCTGGTACTGAGTATTAGACATCAAGTAGGACTTTCTGCTCTAGCAATAAACCCCTAATAAAGCTAAAAAACAATAATACTGCTGGAGAGTCTCTCTTCTCAAATTATAAGGCAAAATCTGTATAGAATGTTATTATTCATTCTGGCAATTTCTCATATCTAAGTTTAAAAACTGTCCTTGTATTACCACTTTTCTTCACACGCAGGACATTTACAACTAGACAGGAAATAACATTTATCTGTATTCATTCTGCAACTACTTCTGTGACATTAACATTTTAATATGAATTACTTCCAAATATGAGTCTAAATTGACACCTCATTCCCAGAGACACTCTTTCCCTTTCTTTTTCCACCTTTATAGTGATGGGGTATTGCTTCAGAAGACTCTTTCTTCTCTGTTAATTTTACATGCAGCCTTAATTGATGACGTTTTCCTCAGACTTCCCAGCATTGTCATTAGCTGGCAGGACTGTTGTCTTCAGAGTGGAAGCAGTTTGCGTAAGGATAGCATGGGAAATTATATTAATTACACCTGAGAGATACTACTTTGTATAACCAGCCTGACATTCTTAGGTGTTACTGTTCACTTATGGCACCACATAGGAAAACACTCGTGGCCTTTTATCTGACCTTACTAGAGGTGACACACCTAATCTCATAATCCAGAGAAGTGTGAGTAGATGGTGGAAATATGCATTGTTGTGAATTATTTGTTACTGCCTCCTTCTTGCACACACACACACACACACACACACACACACACACACACACACACACACACACACACACACACACACAATTTTAATGTATTCACTATTATAAGAAGGTATATCCATTAGAAATACATTGATATATATATATATATATCTTTAGTAAAAATTATTGGCTGTGCCCCCCACCCCCCCTTATTTAATATTCTCACTCCAGGGTTGCACTGCAGTGGGGCAGGAGCTATATTCCATTTTCGACCAAATGATCTTTGACCAAGTGAGCTTTCAGTCAAGTGAGCTTTCAGTGAAGTGAAATGCCTGGAATCATTTTCGACTAATTGTAATTCGACCAAATGTATGGAGTCCATTTATTTATATATATATATATATATATATATATATATATATATATATGTATACACACACACACACACACACACATATATATATATATATATATATATATATATATATATATATATATATATATATATATATATATATATATATATATATATATACATATACATTTCTGTTTTTGCTTTACAATTTTATTATAATTATTTAATATTTTCAGTGTTCTCACATTTATCTAAGACATTTTAATTTTTCACTCTCATAGTACTCTTCATATTTCATTATATTCTGGAATTTGCCACCTGGCAATGAAGACATCTAGTCAGTTTCCCTCCCTTCTCTTTACTCTTTTATCCATCACATTCCCCTTTTTCAGTTTTAGAACTTCCCTTCTCTTATCACTTACCTTCACTGCTCTTTACTCTTTTTCTGTCTAACATTATAGTGTATGAGTTGCAACTCTCATGGTAAGTCAGTCTTATCTCGTGTTTGATTAAGATTGGGTTTCCCTGAGAACTGATTGGTTTATAGGTGTATACTAGGTTAACAGCCACTGGGGCCTTTGTAAATGTAACCAAGCATCCCAATTGTTTCCCTTAAGTTTATTTGCATTAGAGATTATTTTAAGGAGTAAACATAAACTAGGACAAGATTCACCAGCTGCCTCTTTCCATTAGAGACATAGATAATTGACCCGGATTCTATGAACTTTTTCCCATCCCCTGGTATTATTTTATGCCGGAAGTGGTATCCAAATTTACTTCAAGCTAAGCCATCCAACTCCCTGTATTCTCTACAGAACCTAACTATGAGAGAGAAAGGATTCTTCATATTTTGGATCTCCACAGACAACTCGGATATTACCTTGAGAGAATTAAAACCTTCAGAAATTCTGATCAGTAATTGATTGTTTATTGAGGTAAGAAAGAAATGTCAATCTGTGTCAATAGAGGCTATTCCCAAATGATTTTCACATGTTATTTCATTTTGTTATATCCACCAAAGCACAGTGATTCCAAGGCAGAGCCTGCCAGGACATTGGCTTCATTACTGTCTTTTTTAGAAAGGGGGTGGATCTAGAATTATTCAAGAAGCAGCAACTGGGTCACAAAGCACTACAAACTAAATTCTTTCTCTTCTTCTAGAGTGGACTTTGCTAGGACTCATCTCCAGGTGCTCCTGGAAGCTGATCCTTCCTCTTCTCAGTCAGTGTAAGCTATGGTGGTCTATTCAAATAGTGAAGGCTACTATAACAGTGATGCAGTGATGAACAGAGAATGGTTGTATAAGTAAACATTCCATGTAGATATTCAGGCAATCACTGCTGCCTTAGCTGCTCCCTCCCACCAACCACCTTACCTTTATGTAATTTTGTTGCCTGGGTATGAACTTTGATTTTTACTTATTTAACATTGACCTCTTTCTGGGGTCTATGCTTCTTCTGTCAATTGTTGAGGAAGTTCTGAAGAGCTTGACACCTCAACTTTTTTTAAGCTCTGCTCAAGCTGCAGGTGTTCTGGGGGCATGAAAGGTACCCTTATATTCTTGAAGCTGTCTAGCTGTTATATCCTATTTGGGATATAACCCATATAGCTAAGCCTACTGCTGCACTAATCAAATGATGAGCATCTGAGCAATATATGCATGTGAAAATGGCATATTACATGTTATTTATCTGCTTCAAAAATAACTCTCTTCACTTGGCCATATCAAATTCCTCCACTGACTAGTTCTCCAACTGGCTCTCCAACAGATTCAGTCTGTTAAGTGGATTAACTCCTGTTCATCCTTCCAACCAATTAAAACAGGCATTTCCCGAGGATCCATACTGGGGCCACTGCTTTTCATTGTATTTACCAACAGCCTACACTCTGCCAAATGTCAAGCATCCCTCATAAAATATGCAGACAACTCCACTATTAATCTGTACTGCCAGGAATCCAATTACTCTACAACACATCACCAAGAGCCATTTTTATTAGTTGAAAGCTGGCTCAATAATGCCTAGATCCAAAAAACAAAGCTGCTAGTAATCCTCCTAAAAGCTCTTACACATCTCAAACAGAATTGTCCAGTAATAGCCTCTGACAACACCTCTATAGAAGTCATCCCCATGTGAAGCTAATAGGTATGACAATTGATAATAAACTGAAATTTGACTTACACGTGCATCCAGTTATCAAAGCAACTCACTAAAACTTAGGGACACTCTATAGAAATTCCTGACCTTTACACTCCTACGTCCCACTTTACTACGTGGCTCGCCAGTACTGCTTAACATAGGTTCATAGGTGTTTACTAGGCTGACAACCGCAAAGTCCTTTTAAGCCTAGCCATGGATCCCAAATCTCTGACAAGTTCTGATATCCATAATAAATGTAAGCAGGGGCTTGGGAGATAATACATTTACAACCTAGGACCTGGGAGATGAACCATTTAAAGGGTGCCTGTGTCCATTAGAGACATAGGTGCCAAACCAGGGATGAATTTCCCGTTCCCTAACCAACTGTCCAGGTTGCAATTGAATTGGGTTAGGGAAGAACTCTGCTTCACATGGATGGGGAGCCTGTTTCAGAGACAGGGTAATTTCTGGGATGCATACCTGTCTGTCCAGCAGGTCCTATTTATATCACAGGCAAGGTTTAAGTCTTTAGAATGGATAATTCTGGTGCTGTTTGCTTATGGATATGCAGGAAGTCCATCAAATTGGGATCTGACTATGCCCTGTATGTCAGGCATAGATCTCCCCTCAAAAGCATGTAGGAGACGAATACAGGGATAGAGCCTTGAAGAGGTCTGCATAGGACATTTTACTTAAGCCCTGAATTCTTTTAGTGAGGAACCTCTGTGGCTGTTCCAGTTGTTGGATACGTCTGGTTAGGTACATACCAAAGGAGGCATTGTACTCAATGATAGGTCTGATGAATGCCAAATACAGAGCAACAATGACTTCCTTGGACTTAGAAGGCATATATTTGTTTATGTTGTGCAACATAGAAGGATTTCCTCAGTACTGTAGACACATGATGGTCAAAGGCTTTGTGTGTGTCCCTAAGTCCCTGACTAAGGGCATCCAGGGATATTGTCTGGACCCACTAATGCAGTGCTCTTGGCCATAGAGAGAGCATTAAGAACCTGCTCCCTAGTGATAGCAGGAGGAATTATATTAGATGGTATTTCCTGAGGGAAGGTTGAGGGGGAGAGAGGGATAAAGTTGGAGCTGAATTTATCAGCCAGTAGGTTTGCTATATCTTCTAGCTGAGTATAGGTGGCTCCATTTACACTGAGCCCTGCAGACAATTGTGTATTGCTTTGAGGTTCCGGGCACAACTAAATAATGCCTTGTGGTTGTCCTTGGCCTGGGAGGCCAGATTCACCTCAAATTTGGCTTTGGTAAACTTAATTTGTCCTCTGAGATGTTTGTTTAGTTTGATGAGGGTGTTTTTATTCTGCTGGGTGCTGTATCTCCTAATTTTTGCCATGATTTTTCCTTCTGTTATACAGCCTATTGATTTTGTGATTCCACCAGGGAAGCTTTTTATGAGTTAGTTCTGTACTTCTTCATAGTGGGTACAGCTGCCTCTATTTAGCTATTAACATACTTGTACAGGGTTTCTGCGAAAAGTTCTGCATAGGCAGCAGTGACACACACACACACACACACACACACACACACACACACACACACACACACATACGCACAAAAAAAAAGAAGTCGCCCCTAACTCATCAAACAGAACCACTGTTTATCCCTAAAACAGCTTGATCGGCTTGAATTACTCAAGCAACTCACTTACACCCAGCTATTCCTTGTCTGCAAATTAATATACAAACCAGAACAAAGCAATGCCCTACTAGACTTATTGCTAGGCTACTTTGATCTAAAATCAAAATGTTCCTCAAAACCTGAAACACACACCTGTTAGCAGGAATCTCTATTCCAGCTATGCAGCCTACTCATGGAACTCTCTTGCCTTATCTTATAAACATGCTAACAACCTTTATAATTTCCAGAACTATCTAAAACATATCGTTCTGACACCTGAACCTGTGCTTGCACAACCTTTCCAGTTTAAGGCCAATCTAAACACCATCTATCTGACACCTGGACCTGCATCTGCACAACCTTCAAAACAGATGCATGACCATCTAATCTACTTAGTATAACCATGCATTTGTCATTTTGAATCACTAACACCTCCATATCTTAGCAGGTAGTAATGGCCTGTCATCAAAAGTAGCTCTTTTACGATTCTGTACTACTAATGTTTGCTCTTCTAACTCTCCAGCCGAAACTGACTACTATTTCCTCTCTAGTGTCTTCCTTTATCATTCACATCTCGCTAATGCTAATCAGCCCTCTCTCTATGTCTTTAATGTTCCCTCCTGCTCATTACTCTTCCTTATCTCAATCTATTACTCCATCTATTTTGCCAGCAGGATACTCTATCATTTCTCACCTCCATGTATTATTAGAAATATAGTACTTTTTTGAATAACTATGTATTAGTTTACTTGACATAAGCTGTCTACTTCTGCAGGATGTCTTGCTACTTGCAGTAAATATTGTATTCTTGATCATAATTTCTGCTAGCAATATTCTGTATATGTATTTCAATCTGTTGTGGGGGCTTTACCCCCTGTATACAAGGTACTTGCCAATCAATTTTAAAGTGCTTATCCGTTGTGAGATTTTTCTCCCCTTGTATATAGTTACTTATCAGCTACTATAAAATATTTTAATTTGTATTTGTGAAGCCTTTCTCCCCAGCACATTGCAAAATATTTAATCTGTAGTAGGGCTTTTTTCCTTGTATATAATTAATCATCCACTATTGTTTACATGTTTTTGAATCTGTTTTGGAAGTTTTCTCCCAAGACCTCTGCTGAAAATGGGCCATTGGTTGACTTGGATTTTATCTGCTACCTAAGGACAAATAAACACAATTAGTAAAATAACATTCCTGGTGCACATGCTAAGAATCACAGATGTTTTGCTACATCTGCAGCCTGAGGAGGAGGAGGAGGAGAAGAGTTTTAATCTGGAACTGCTGTACATACTATGTCTATATTGTAGCCTTGCTCAGGCATAACACTATGGTTGAGTGCCATGATTAATTATTATAGCAATAACCCACGCCCGGGTGTGGGTAATGCTGGATTTACCCACAGTTGGTGTGGTTTGGTCACAAGGGCGAAGCCTGAGTGGCCAAACAAAGCTAACCATGGGTAAATCCAGCATTACCCACACCCAGAAGTGGGTTACTGCTATTATACAATGACATTATTTAAGAAAATAAATAATTACTTTTCTTAAATAATGGCATTGTATAATGCCTCCTTGCTGCCCTTCCGCAGCTGTCTGGTATTCTGCGGCAGTTCTGATGTACTGCGCATGCGTATGCCCACACAGTACATCAGAGCTGTGGGCAAAAGCAGCAGAGAAAGCAAGATCTCCGTTGCTTTTTACAAACTGTTTTGCTATGTTAAATGGGTTTAACATAGCGAGACAGCTTTAAAAAAAGCAACGGAGAATCTCCGTTACTGTTTTTAAAGCTGTCTCGCTATGTTAAACCCATTTAACATAGCGAGACAGTTTTGAAAAAAGCAATGGAGAAAGCAAGATCTCCGTTGCTTTTTACAAACTGTCTCGCTATGTTAAAGGAGTTTAACATAGCAGACAGCTTTAAAAAAAGCAACAGAGAATCTCCGTTGCTTTTTTTAAAGCTGACTCGCTATGTTAAACTCATTTAACATAGCGAGACAGTGTAAAGCAACATAGATCTTGCGTTCTCCGTTGCTGTAAAAAAAAAAAGAGTTATAGTAATGGAAAAAGTCCAGGCGACCGGACCTTTTTCCATTACTATAACTCAGATTTACAACCTGCACGCTGCCAATCAGAGTGCACATTTTTGAATATTAATGAGGGGTTGTTGTATAATATCCATTTTTTATGAGTACAAAGATTTCATACATAATAGCCATATGATGATTAGTTAGCTATGGAAATACTTCTGTGTTATTTACTGAATGTCTGATCAGAACTAGGACAATGCTAAGGTTGTTTTATTGTAGTTGTTTCAATCATGTAAATGCTAACAAAATGGAAAGAATTGAGTATTTAGCGCTGGTCTGAATAAATATCTCTCAAAATTTCCTTTGTCTTCCCTTTTTGCACATTGTTTTCTTTCTCTCCTATACAGCTACATTTTACATTTATTCCTCTCTTAAAAAGCGTATATATTACAAGCTTGCCAAGTTAGTTTCATCTGTACAACATATGTGTGTGTGTGTGTGTGTGTGTGTGTGTGTGTGTGTGTGTGTGTGTGTGTGTGTGTGTGTGTGTGTGTGAGTGTATTTATTCTTCAGTTTTTAGCTGTCTAGTATGTATGTTTCTGTTTGTAATTATTTTTTATCAAATTTGAATATTTCTTATGCAACAATTATATCTGTGGAGTATTTCTGTGTTTCTCCACTGGAAAGTGGGCATTGCACCCAGTCCAACTATACTAGTTAATGATTGCCAATAAATAAACTAATAAATAAATTAATTCATTCTACAGAAGCATTGCACAGAATACACAACATTCAGACATTATATAGTGCTATAGTCTGGATATCAGTACACACAATTATGAAAATAAGATATCCAGGTTGCCATGTTTCTTACATGTGGCAAACAATGTAGCTTTGGCAGGTGTTTGTTACTATTCATATACATGAACTGGTACTGAGGCATATTTAATATGGTAAGTACTCTGTGCTAAGAGAGGTAAAATGTGAATACATTATTATACATTACTCAGCACTGTGAACATTGGCTCGATTGTTTGTCACTGCTTATTTAAAACTTTGATTTCCATCTGCAAAAATTGGAAAAAGGGGATTCACAATGGATGGATGTTTTATTTGACATACTTCACATATGGATGAGTGATATAGAACAGTGCTTATTTTGTGCAAGATTATGTCATAGATACGCCCCAGGAAAAGAGAATACTGTGCTGCACGTGACTATCTTATAATACGCTGTATGTCTGCTCAGTGGTAATGATGGTGAAGTGGGATTTGTGTTGGTGTAGGCAGAAAACCATCAGAGTAGTTCTCTGATCCAGATGTTTGTCAGATTTTCTGCTCAGTCCTCCACAGACTGGGTCCTGTGTCACATGTTCATTACTAACCTACGCATGGACAAAGCACTCGGTGCATGAAATACTGACTGAGCTTCCATGGCTAAATGACTTTTGTAGTGCCCATGAATAAGAGTTCAACTTTGGTGGTGGGTAGGATGAAAAGAAAACTAATACTCTGCAGAAAATTCTATACATGTATCCCAAGATTGGTTAGATTAATTCAACTACCTCACCATGTTATTCAGTTTGTTGTTTTCTCTTTCTACTGACCAAGGTATCTTTCCTTTCAAATGCATGATTTACATCTGATGTTAGATTTCTTGAAATATAGCAACAAAGATTCCATGCTGTCTATTACTCTAATAATTAATCTCTTTCAGTGATGTTCTGAACTTCTTTCATTGCATATTAAATTACAACAGTCAATTCAACAGAAGATTATTATGAAAATAACATTGTTTTTAGCAGTAAGTATATCAAATTATCTGCAAAAATCAGTTACAAAACATAAGGCTGAATTTGCAATGTTCTGAGGTTAGCATTGCAAAGAATGTTCTGGCAATACTGAGAGCCCCATAAGGATGGCAAAGTTTGTGTGTGTGTGTGTGTGTGTGTGTGTGTGTGTGTGTGTGTGTGTGTGTGTGTGTGTATGTTTACTTGCATGCGTGTGGGTCATTTGTGATACACATGACACAGTCTTCTAGGTCTTTGTTGGATGTACCGAATTTTATTCCAAACAGCATAGCTAATTTAATCTTAATAATATAGAGTGTATGATGTGACATCCTGGTCTTCATTTGTGTAACATAAAAAAGACTTGATCTGCTAAGATTATAATACCATCAATTATATATTAGGTCAAAAGCCTGTCACAAACACATGGCTAGTCAAATTGGCTGGCTGGTGAGGAATCTGTTTTCTCCCTTGCATTTTAAAGGTGAAAAGCACCAGTCACTGCCATGACACTTCAGTGGGTAATTGTAGGATCCAGGAACCAACATGCATGTGTGTGTTGGAAGGTATTACTAGGCAAGAAGACTAGGTAACATTTGAGGCATGATTCATGATCACAGGGTATAAAGAGCTAGCATTTATCACGGAAATATGTCTGCTGGTTGACGGTGGGTACTTCAGTCAATGAGGGTGTGGCAAAAGAATCCAATTACTGGCAGGGAGGTTCTGGGCTTTGTCAGGTTGCTGAGCTAGAGATGATGCACTGATTAATTCAGCAAAGGATAAGGCATTTATTACTACATTGTACACCTGGGGCAATCAGTTGTGACAGGGTTAGGGTCCTTACTATGTGCTGTTGGTGGTGGTTGTGAGGAAAGGGTCATGCAAGTGATAAATGAGAGTAGGCTGATGCCATGTTGTATCAGTAGGCTTTGGGGTTAGGGTCCTTACTATGTGCTGTTGGTGGTGGTTGTGAGGAAAGGGTCGTGCAAGTGATAAATGAGAGTAGGCTGATGCCATGTTGTATCAGTAGGCTTTGGGGTTAGGGTCCTTACTATGTGCTGTTGGTGGTGGTTGTGAGGAAAGGGTCATGCAAGTGATAGATGAGAGTAGCCTGATGCCATGTTGTATCAGTAGGCTTTGGGGTAGGGTCCTTACTATGTGCTGTTGGTGGTGGTTGTGAGGAACGGGTCGTGCAAGTGATAAATGAGAGTAGGCTGATGCCATGTTGTATCAGTAGGCTTTGGGGTTAGGGTCCTTACTATGTGCTGTTGGTGGTGGTTGTGAGGAAAGGGTCATGCAAGTGATAAATGAGAGTAGGCTGATGCCATGTTGTATCAGTAGGCTTTGGGGTTAGGGTACTTACTATGTGCTGTTGGTGGTGGTTGTGAGGAAAGGGTCGTGCAAGTGATAAATGAGAGTAGGCTGATGCCATGTTGCATCAGTAGGCTTTGGGGTTAGGGTCCTTACTATGTGCTGTTGGTGGTGGTTGTGAGGAAAGGGTCGTGCAAGTGATAAATGAGAGTAGGCTGATGCCATGTTGTATCAGTAGGCTTTGGGGTTAGGGTCCTTACTATGTGCTGTTGGTGGTGGTTGTGAGGAAAGGGTCGTGCAAGTGATAAATGAGAGTAGGCTGATGCCATGTTGTATCAGTAGGCTTTGGGGTTAGGGTCCTTACTATGTGCTGTTGGTGGTGGTTGTGAGGAAAGGGTCGTGCAAGTGATAAATGAGAGTAGGCTGATGCCATGTTGTATCAGTAGACTTTGGGGTTAGGGTCCTTACTATGTGCTGTTGGTGGTGGTTGTGAGGAAAGGGTCGTGCAAGTGATAAATGAGAGTAGGCTGATGCCATGTTGTATCAGTAGACTTTGGGGTTAGGGTCCTTACTATGTGCTGTTGGTGGTGGTTGTGAGGAAAGGGTCGTGCAAGTGATAAATGAGAGTAGGCTGATGCCATGTTGTATCAGTAGACTTCGGGGTTAGAGTCCTTACTATGTGCTGTTGGTGGTGGTTGTGAGGAAAGGGTCATGCAAGTGATAAATGAGAGTAGGCTGATGCCATGTTGTATCAGTAGACTTTGGGGTTAGGGTCCTTACTATGTGCTGTTGGTGGTGGTGGTGAGGAAAGGGTCATGCAAGTGATAAATGAGAGTAGGCTGATGCCATGTTGTATCAGTAGGCTTTGGGGTTAGGGTCCTTACTATGTGCTGTTGGTGGTGGTTGTGAGGAAAGGGTCGTGCAAGTGATAAATGAGAGTAGGCTGATGCCATGTTGTATCAGTAGACTTTGGGGTTAGAGTCCTTACTATGTGCTGTTGGTGGTGGTTGTGAGGAAAGGGTCATGCAAGTGATAAATGAGAGTAGGCTGATGCCATGTTGTATCAGTAGGCTTTGGGGTTAGGGTCCTTACTATGTGCTGTTGGTGGTGGTTGTGAGGAAAGGGTCGTGCAAGTGATAAATGAGAGTAGTCTGATGCCATGTTGTATCAGTAGACTTTGGGGTTAGGGTCCTTACTATGTGCTGTTGGTGGTGGTTGTGAGGAAAGGGTCATGCAAGTGATAAATGAGAGTAGGCTGATGCCATGTTGTATCAGTAGGCTTTGGGGTTAGGGTCCTTACTATGTGCTGTTGGTGGTGGTTGTGAGGAAAGGGTCGTGCAAGTGATAAATGAGAGTAGGCTGATGCCATGTTGTATCAGTAGACTTTGGGGTTAGGGTCATTACTATGTGCTGTTGGTGGTGGTTGTGAGGAAAGGGTCGTGCAAGTGATAAATGAGAGTAGGCTGATGCCGTGTTGTATCAGTAGGCTTTGGGGTTAGGGTCCTTACTATGTGCTGTTGGTGGTGGTTGTGAGGAAAGGGTCGTGCAAGTGATAAATGAGAGTAGGCTGATGCCGTGTTGTATCAGTAGACTTTGGGGTTAGGGTCCTTACTATGTGCTGTTGGTGGTGGTTGTGAGGAAAGGGTCGTGCAAGTGATAAATGATAGTAGGCTGATGCCATGTTGTATCAGTAGGCTTTGGGGTTAGGGTCCTTACTATGTGCTGTTGGTGGTGGTTGTGAGGAAAGGGTCGTGCAAGTGATAAATGAGAGTAGGCTGATGCCATGTTGTATCAGTAGGCTTTGGGGTTAGGTCCTTACTATGTGCTGTTGGTGGTGGTTGTGAGGAAAGGGTCGTGCAAGTGATAAATGAGAGTAGGCTGATGCCATGTTGTATCAGTAGGCTTTGGGGTTAGGGTCCTTACTATGTGCTGTTGGTGGTGGTTGTGAGGAAAGGGTCGTGCAAGTGATAAATGAGAGTAGGCTGATGCCATGTTGTATCAGTAGACTTTGGGGTTAGGGTCCTTACTATGTGCTGTTGGTGGTGGTTGTGAGGAAAGGGTCGTGCAAGTGATAAATGAGAGTAGGCTGATGCCGTGTTGTATCAGTAGACTTTGGGGTTAGGGTCCTTACTATGTGCTGTTGGTGGTGGTTGTGAGGAAAGGGTCGTGCAAGTGATAAATGAGAGTAGGCTGATGCCATGTTGTATCAGTAGGCTTTGGGGTTAGGGTCCTTACTATGTGCTGTTGGTGGTGGTTGTGAGGAAAGGGTCGTGCAAGTGATAAATGAGAGTAGGCTGATGCCATGTTGTATCAGTAGGCTTTGGGGTTAGGGTCCTTACTATGTGCTGTTGGTGGTGGTTGTGAGGAAAGGGTCGTGCAAGTGATAAATGAGAGTAGGCTGATGCCATGTTGTATCAGTAGGCTTTAGGGTTAGGGTCCTTACTATGTGCTGTTGGTGGTGGTTGTGAGGAAAGGGTCGTGCAAGTGATAAATGAGAGTAGGCTGATGCCATGTTGTATCAGTAGACTTTGGGGTTAGGGTACTTACTATGTGCTGTTGGTGGTGGTTGTGAGGAAAGGGTCATGCAAGTGATAAATGAGAGTAGGCTGATGCCATGTTGTATCAGTAGACTTTGGGGTTAGGGTCCTTACTATGTGCTGTTGGTGGTGGTTGTGAGGAAAGGGTCGTGCAAGTGATAAATGAGAGTAGGCTGATGCCATGTTGTATCAGTAGGCTTTGGGGTTAGGGTCCTTACTATGTGCTGTTGGTGGTGGTTGTGAGGAAAGGGTCGTGCAAGTGATAAATGAGAGTAGGCTGATGCCATGTTGTATCAGTAGGCTTTGGGGTTAGGGTCCTTACTATGTGCTGTTGGTGGTGGTTGTGAGGAAAGGGTCGTGCAAGTGATAAATGAGAGTAGGCTGATGCCATGTTGTATCAGTAGACTTTGGGGTTAGGGTCCTTACTATGTGCTGTTGGTGGTGGTTGTGAGGAAAGGGTCATGCAAGTGATAAATGAGAGTAGGCTGATGCCATGTTGTATCAGTAGGCTTTGGGGTTAGGGTCCTTACTATGTGCTGTTGGTGGTGGTTGTGAGGAAAGGGTCGTGCAAGTGATAAATGAGAGTAGGCTGATGCCATGTTGTATCAGTAGACTTTGGGGTTAGGGTCCTTACTATGTGCTGTTGGTGGTGGTTGTGAGGAAAGGGTCGTGCAAGTGATAAATGAGAGTAGGCTGATGCCATGTTGTATCAGTAGGCTTTGCTGCACTACTTGTCAGTCGTATTCAGGACTTAATCTTTTACCTTCTCTTGTCACTTATACTGAAAGTTACTTTATCACTCACTTCAGGAGATTTGATGCTTTGGGCAAGGGATGGTGTATCTGTATTATAGTTATCCATTGCAGTCTAAAATTGCCAACAAAATGCTTACATCAGACATCAAAAGTTCATGAATCTCTGCCATGTTCATTTAAATAAATTCTCCTGCCAAAATCTAATGGCATTTTTTATATTAAGTAGCTAATGAAAAATGACTTTTATGCAAATGGTTTGAAGAAATGCATTAATTTCAGCAAGTCAAAGTAATTGTGTTTTCCCAGTGATGTCATCATCTTTAAATACTTGCAGTATGTAATACGCAGCAGTTATAATGTACTTAATATTTTTATTTTTTTGTCTGGTATGCATCCTGATTTATAGTGATACTTTGTATACAAATGTCTGGGTTTTAAATATGTTACAGTACTGTGCGCTAGCATAAATCACAATGTTTCATAATATATCCTATTACAGCAGGAACAATATCGTTGTACATACCATGCTGCATTAAATGCATTAATCATTACGACTAAATGTGTACTGCCTCACAATAAATTCTGCACCCTTAACTGCTCATTACAGAATGCTGGAACAAGATCATAATTTGAAGAAATAACACAGTGGTCAATGAGCCATAGCTGATTATTTTTTGCAACATAGGGGGTTACTGGTATTCAACAAAAAATTACATAAATTATGGCTTCATCATGGAGCCAGTTAATTAGTGCAAACAATTTTATGTACCCTGGCTGATCATGGAATTTTTCCATGTAACAACATTAGCTTTTTGCATTATGTTTTATGCATTCACTCTAAGCATAGAACAAAGCAAATACTTTATTGCTCTCAGATAAAATAAGAGCTCCTCATATTTCCGAGCAGATATTTTGTCTTGCCATTTGTCAAATGATTCATTATATCAAAAGACGGTGGCTCATTCAGTCTGATTTAGGTATAACTTTCTTTACCCCCCCCTCCTCCCAAAAAAATGAATATCTGGAATTAATGCGGACAGTGAAAATACTTCCTTAAAAAAGGCATCTCTTATCTCAAACATTCATAACAGTTAAGAACTCATTTAGTTATGATACATAAAAAAATTATTCGAGGGATGCTTTTTACAGGTTCTTACAGATAAGTGAAGACTTTAAGGGAATGTGTTACTACAGTCTGTTCTGAACTGTTCATATTTTAACTCTCATCATGAAGGAGATACTTCAAAAGTGAGAACTTTAAATGAATGTGTTACTACTGTCTGTTGTGAAATACTCATATTTTAACTTGTATCAAGAAGGTACTTTCTTCATAATACAAAAACATAAACAGAAAATCCACATGTTATCTGTAAGTTCCTGGGTATTATTCTCCTTAGTATCAAAGACACTGCTGATTTTTAATGCTGTGCTTTCAACAATGATATTCCAGACTGCAATCACCTGTTACAATAGATGTAATACATTTGCAGGTATAATAGTTTCATATATGACAAAATACTTTGTAGTTGATGAAGATATTAAATAAGGTATTTTCTACTTTACCAATAGCCTGCGTCTGTTAACCATGTCATCATTTTAGTTTTAAACTATTACTACCCATGATGCAATCTTCTAATGTTTAAAATTATTTCCTTCACCTCTGTGATAAATCTAACTACAACCAAATGTCTGAACTGATGTAATCCAACAAATACAAAATGTCAGCATCTACACAGTAAATTATAATAAACCAGATCTGGCTGAATGCACTTCTTTATCATTTTTATTTGTTCTGTATTTAGCAGGCAACAGTATTTACCCTGTGTTCTCCAAAGATCCTGTTTTAGTCCTCTACCATGGAGCCTGTCATTTATTGAACTTTTTGTTTGAGCTTAGTTGGATCTCATATAGATGTACAAAATTGTCTCTTTGTCAAAGACTAGAAAAAAGATACTAAGACATGAAGGTAAAGAAAAGATTTGTAAACCCAAACCCTAATTTTTTTATGCCTGACAATAACTTCTTAATAGACAGCCGAAGGTACTTTGAATCCCAGATAAATTCCAGGCTTTTTTGTTTTGCATTATCAGTATCTAGATAAATGCCCCTAAAATGGTGCATTATTTGAGAATATTAGCATTTTATGGTATTTAACTCTTGTTAAAATGGAGAATTTTATAAATGACCATGTGACCATTTTCCTTAGGTGTTTATATTCTTAATTCTCAAAGAAAGTGGACAGTAGTTTTATTTCAATTCATTGTAGGTCAAAATAAAGCTTTTAAATGTCCTTCCACTGACAAATCCGGTGACTCCAACTCCCAAAGATTGAGTGCTGTGATGCAATTGGACCATTGCTTGGTATTTAATCTAAAGTACTCCTGTATGAGGACCTCTGAGTATGCTCTGATATAAAAACACAATGATTCTGCATCCTGTGCATTTTTTAATAATAAGTGGTCAGATTTTTCATTATCATGGATGAGGCAACCTACCCTGCCCCAATCAAGTCCAGTTAGATTAAGGTAAGTTTTGAAGTAGAATATGTTATAATATATACCCCATAAACACTGCAAACAGGCAACTGGCTAACAGGAGAATAATCTTTCCTGCTAACAACTTCCATTTCCTGGCATAAAAAAAGCGGAAAGGTAAGCCCTCCAGGAATCTAATAGGTTGAAATTTTGACTGAAGTTGTCCGACTCTCATAAAATCTGACCCTGCCTTCTAGTATCTGTGTAGATCATAAAGGCATAATTAAAGTGTCCACTGATAATTAACAAACTATTGTTATTTTCCATTGCTTCAAATTGGAAGTTGTTTCTCAATTTAAATTGTCTACATTTATCCCACAGTATTTTACTAGCATAATTTTCCTCATGTGAGCCTTTGCCAGGACTGCAGACATCTTTGCTTGTTGTCATCTTGCTCCTAAAGTATTTCCCAATTCCAAATGTGATGAATGGGAACAACCACCCCTATTTGGCAGATCTGTTTCAACTGAAGGTCATCGCTAAGGCACTCATTTCTTAAAAATAATAGCACTCCTTTTAATCAAAATTTCCTGCATGCATACCCACATACTAAACTCCATTTGGTTTGCTTTGAGTGCTACTAGTCTACTTTGTATCAAGTCCACTGCATTAGCTGGACTCTACTACTAATTAAATCATAGTTGTGGAAGGTGTAGATAGTGCTGAGATTGCATACTTGTAGCTCTAAAAACAGAAGGCTAAAAGGCATGGACAAACTGTTAAACATAGGAAAACATTTCTAGACAACTTTGCATACTATTTTCTTATTATATTATCTCCAGTAATTAGAACTATACTTTATGTGCACAGGAAGAACAAACAGTCATATAAACAAGATACAACTAGTGCAAATTAGACCACATTTATGGAGCTTTACTCAGCAGATTAAATATCAGTTAAACATAAGAGTGATACCCCACTATTAAACTCTGCCTGCAGCCTGTGTATGTGCTCTTTGAAAAAAAAAATAGAAAACGTGGAAACACAAGCAAGAAAATAAGCACAAGTCCTAGTCCAAGGACTCTTGAAATCATTATTGAGCCAGACTGAATAGTCATCCTTTGTAATTTCCATACACTTTTATGAAGGCCTCAATGAAAAGAGCCTATACCACTACTCCTCCTCCTATAACTGACAACCTGGGTAACATTATCACTGGGGCCTATACCATCACTCCTCCTATAACTGACAACCTGGGTAACATTATCACTGGGGCCTATATCATCACTCCTCCTATAACTGACAACCTGGGTAACATTATCACTGGGGCCTATACCATCACTCCTCCTATAACTGACAACCTGAGTAACATTATCACTGGGGCCTATATCATCACTCCTCCTATAACTGACAACCTGGGTAACATTATCACTGGGGCCTATACCATCACTCCTCCTATAACTGACAACCTGGGTAACATTATCACTGAGGTCTATACCATCACTCCTCCTATAACTGACAACCTGGGTAACATTATCACTGGGGTCTATACCATCACTCCTGCTATAACTGATAACCTGGGTAACATTATCACTGGGGCCTATACCATCACTCCTCCTATAACTGACAACCTGGGTAACATTATCACTGGGGTCTATACCATCACTTCTCCTATAACTGACAACCTGGGTAACATTATCACTGGGGCCTATACCATAATTCCTCCTGTAACTGACAACCTGGGTAACATTATCACTGGGGCCTATACCATCACTCCTCCTATAACTGACAACCTGGGTAACATTATCACTGGGGCCTATACCATCACTCCTCCTATAACTGACAACCTGGGTAACATTATCACTGGGGCCTATACCATCACTCCTCCTATAACTGACAACCTGGGTAACATCGTCACTGGGCCCTATACCATCACTCCTCCTATAACTGACAACCTGGGTAACATTATCACTGGGGTCTATACCATCACTTCTCCTATAACTGACAACCTGGGTAACATTATCACTGGGGCCTATACCATAATTCCTCCTATAACTGACAACCTGGGTAACATTATCACTGGGGCCTATACCATCACTCCTCCTATAACCGACAACCTGGGTAACATTATCACTGGGACCTATACCATCACTCCTCCTATAACTGACAACCTGGGTAACATTATCACTGGGGCCTATACCATCACTCCTCCTATAACTGACAACCTGGGTACCATTATCCCTGGGGCCTATATCATCACTCGTCTTCTAATTGACAACCTGGGTAATATTATTACTGGGGCCTATACCATCACTTGTCCTCTAACTGACAACCTGGGTCTGCTGACAGCTGCATTGTTTTCTTGGCCCACTTCCATTGAATATGCTGAAGAACCATGCAGAATAATACAGATGATGACTACAACTTCACATCAGAAACAGTCCAGTGTTTTTATGCTACTTATTATGATACTTTTATGACTTGGTGACACAGAAATATGTGATTACTTTCATAGACCTCCCCCATCTCCCTCTCAGCCCTTATATTGCAGAAGGCTTCTTCCTAAAGGTAGAAATAAATATATTGTTGATTGCAATGTTGAATAATTCCAGTCAGTCATTTCATAAACTAATTAATATGATGTTTATCTAGGAACTTATAAAAGCTGCTCCCCAGTTTGTTTCTACTCCTTTTCAACTATTCTGGAGCATTTTTCCCCGGGCCTCTGCTGAAAACAGGCTCTGTGGAACCTAGTCGGACTTTCCCGGTCAACAAATGATAAATAAATAAAATAAATAAAATAAAAATAAAACTAACTGATTTTAATTAATTTTACTTAAGCTTGACTAAGGCATGAAATGAGTTTCCTATTAAATTATACTAAATATTTATACTGGTAAAGTCAAGTTTGACCTCTCATTATTTGATTTGAGAAAAGTTGAAATCATACTAATAAAACATTACATAATTTAAATTTGGGCATAACTGATAGGAAGTTAGTTCATCATGGGACTTAAAATAGTAGTTAAAGTATAAATATAGTTGTGGACTATAGCAGAAAATACTGTTGTAGAATATGTGTGACAACTGTTTATTTTTTATGTGATGTTTTTAAAAGTTATACAAATATCATGGTGAAAATGATTCCTCTGTTCAATGAAGAATATTTCAGATGGGCATTCCTAACTGCATATTTCTAATTATAACCATTGAGACAGGGTGTCTAGGTTGAGCATAAGAAACTCAGACTTATGTTCATTGCAGAAACAGAAGAAAGCAGTTGAAACATCCCTGAAGACAAGTGATGACAACACCAAATGTATTTTGCTGCATTAAGACCAATGAGAGGCATATACAATGAATGGGTATGAAGGGTCCTGTGGATCTAATGTGCTGCGAATATGCAAGTACAAGTATTATACCAGCTAACAGCGAAATAAACCATTAATGTGATGAAGCCTCTGAACCACTGCAGTCATAGCCATCTAACTGCACTTATTTCTAACCCTATTAGTCAAATGTTAACCAAAGACTATTTTATTAATATTTTACAACTGAGCATCCTAGTTAAAGATGCCCAAGTACCAGATGGTAAAACAATAGATTTTAAACTCGGTTATCATTAGCTATTTTAAACATTGTACTAGTCTTTGAAATTGAAAATCAATTTAAAAATGTGTTGTGTAGTACCTTCGTTTATATAGTGGCAGATTTAGTCAAAACAATTAACCACTACTGAAAATGTTCAGTGAGCATAAATATTTAGTTATTCATATTTAATCAACTCTGCCCAATTCATCATAAATATGCTGACTCTGATTCACTTGCAGTCAACACAAGTATAAAGCCAATAAAATCATAAATACTTTCTGATCATGCAAGTCACTGACCAGCAGATGTTTTGGTCACAGTCCACTTTCTTGTGCAGAAATCAATATGCATATCATGCCAGCTGACACTTTACTTAAACCTGAGACATGTAGCTGGAGATACCTGTTTATATCTTTCCAATGTACCATCTTGTAGGAATAGCAAAGCTTCGTGATCTTCAGAGATTAGAATATAAGCAGGATCATTGCTAGTGTCTAAGCCAATCAACTTCAGCTCATAAAGAATCACTAATCTTACTTTCTTTTTTTGTCTGTTTTGTACTTCACAGATAAATATTCTAGTTGTCTACTGATGTATTATTTTCTTCATCTGTAAATATGTTGTAAGTAACTGCTATGTAAATTGTTAATCGCTATGTAATCCAATGTAACTACTGCCTGTTTATTTTAACTGTGGAGCTTTTCTCCCTGGGCCTCCGCTGTAAATGGATCTACATCCAGTCGGACACTCCCGGTCAACAAATATAAATAAATAAATAAATAAATAAATTTTACTAGGTACCATTATAGGAACTCTACAGCTTTCTTTATTGCTTCCTTCCTACCACTATAGTTAAATTAGTAGAAGTTGCACACAAGTAAGATGAAAAAGCCCAGCTCTGTACATACACAGGTGAAGCTCTAATTGCAGTCCCAATTAAACACTATCAGTTTACAGCTCAATGTATTGTAAGAGCCATGAGGGAGCTGGGAATCTGTAGTGAACCTCAAGTTATCAAACCCAGGGAAGGGAGGTAATACTCTCTGCTACAACACATATCCTCCAAAAGTTCTTGAGAATTACATGATGCATATTATCTACGAATGTGTAATTGCCTGTTCCTACACTGTAGAAAAGTGGTAGTCCTCAAAGGACACACGCCTCATTGGTACAAATTGTATGGAAGCAATCAGTCACTTTCATATAGATTGCATGGAAGCAATAAGCCACTGCCCTTATAAGGTTGTCATTGCAGGGCCTTTTCATCAGTGAGTGCACACACAGAAGCAGCTAATTCACAATGGAGAAGCAATTACTCCGTCATTAGAAAGCAACTGATGGCTGTTTGGATGAAATTTCCTTATAGTTAGTTTCACCAAAGTGAAATCATCATTGGTTGACAGGAAGTTGGGTATAAACATAAAAAAATATATATCCCTGAGGTATGGAAAAGTAGTATATGTTGTCCATCAGTACCTTTTTAGATGCAGAACACCATATATAAAGTGTACTTTCTTCTACTTTTCAGATTAATAAACAAGGTAAAACAAATATTTCAAAAACCAAAGAGGGGCAGACAGGAAGTTTATGAAGATATTTATATGGATATATCTTCAGTAAGAAACAGTGCAGTTCTGTTTGCTGAAGTTGTCAAAAATAGTTTTTTTTTCCCCCCTGAAAGATAAACAGAATCTTAGATTCAAAATAATTCAGTTAGTATTTTGTGGAAGGTCATTTTTTAAAGTAATACACAAATGGAAAGATATCTATGTATTGTAGATATAGTCCATGTATAAGAAATATACACTGAGATCTTGAAGGCAATGAAAGAAAAATTCAGTATAATTCCAGGTTAAAGTGAGATATATTTTTACATCAGTGTGACTCCCACATAAGAAAGTGTACTTGGATCATTTAATTAAATTAATTAAAATTATGCATCGGCAAATTTCCATTTTATCAGTGGTAGAGATCTATAGCTATATGAAGACTTCAACATATGTTTCCCTGTATAAGCCCTGTATAAATTGTGTATTTCCAACTGTAAACATAGATAATGAATAACATAGTATGGCTACGACATTCTTACCCCTAACATCAGTATGAATTGAACAAAGGTTTAACCCAGCTGGCATCTAGAAGGTGAATATATATATATATATATATATATATATATATATATATATATATATATATATATATATATATATATATATATATATATAATGACATAAGCTGGAGTTGCAAGCCCCTTGCAAGCCTGTGAAGACAGATTATGCTCAAATGCTTGCTCCTGACCACCACTGCAAACAGTCTGTTACCATCTTAAGAACAGTGCTACCTGTACAGATGGATTCCTCTTCCTTCTTTAGAAAGCAAGGTCTCCTGTCTGTGAAAAACATTCTCCAAAGGATTTATGTCATATCACCAAAGAAACTTTTAGTGACTACAATTACTGCAAAAATTACATAATAAATGAAAGTCACTTTCACTGAACTTCAAAATATGCTGTTAGGCAGATGGCAAACTTCCTACCGCCTCTCATATAGGAGGAGGGATACCACCACGTCTTTCAGATTTATATATAACAACTTAGTTATTACTTTCTATTGGGGAAAACTAAAAATTCCATTGGTGCTGCAAGTAGTTTGCAAAATTAACTTCAATTAATTGCATTTACAGAAACATGGTTCATACAAGGGACTGGCTCCAACTCCAAAGAGGAGAATCTTTCCCCAAAGATCCTGTAATTGCTCAGATAACTCCCTAGTCTTCAAGACCAAAACATTCTTTGAATGCAATATTTAAGCATGATTACATATACATCTTCACAGGCTACCATGAACAGATAATGTGAACAGATGTATTAAATTTAGGAACTGTTGGAAAATGTTTTTCTTTTTGCTGGGTCATTTTCTGGTAGATATGATATTACCTGTTTCCTTTGAGCAGCACATTTGTAGTGACTACTAGTATATCATACCTCTTAAACTTAGTGCAAGAAATCTGGACAAAGTCTGAAATATTGGGGGGGGGGGTGAGACAAAAGTCCCAAAATAGGGACAGATGTTAAAAGTTGCTCTTATAAACTTAGAACATTGCTAGAATAACAGGATTTGTGTTAGCATGCATTTTCTGAAGGATATGAAGTCTGAAACTCAAATGTATGTTATTAGTTAGTGACTTCAGTGATTTTCCAGAAAACTACAAATTTAATGAGGAACAGATCAAAAACATAAGGCAGAAATGTGGACATAATGCATAAATCTGGACAGTTGAGAGGTATGCAGGGCATTATGATTTGGTAATCTGCCTGTCATGGACTGGTTTTCATTACTATGAACTAGTATGCAATCTGTGTCCCATTTCTAATTTATTTATGTGCTATATCAGTCTTCTTATCATTGGTTCATGTTTGTGCTGAGGTAGTTGTACAAATGTTATCTTTTCAGCTTGGTCATTCTTGATTAAAATTGCTTAACCCAATATTGCACACATGTCACACACCGTTCACTCTGTGATTACAAGCCTATTCCAGTACAGGGTAAAGGGATGGATGTAGAAGCGATGGCTTATATCAGTACTAAATTGGTCCATGGCAAAAAAATTATCCTGAACTATGTAGCAGCACATTATTAGAGTGCATTAAATCAGACACAGTTCAAAATCACCACTATACTAAGAGGTAAGTCTTATAAAATTATATTAAACCAAAACACAGCAAACAAATCAGCATCAGAATCAATAACAAGGACATTCAGTGGTATCAACTCTCACTCACCCACAAACTAGTAAACCATCCTCTAAATGTCCCATCCCTCCAGAATCTACTCCAACCCTATCGCACCACCAGACCACTAAGATCCAGCAACAAAAATCACTTGCAGATCACTAAAGCCAATAATTCTGCTGGTGAAGCACTATTCTCTTGCGCCATAGCCAAATTATGGAACTCCCTCCCACCCACAATTACCTCCATACCTCATACACCCAATTCAAAACATTACTAAAAGCGCACCTAAAAACTTGCTGGCTATGTCCTTGCAACTCCCACTCTAATATCACCCACCCCATCCAACCACTACCTTTCTTTCCACTCCACTAACTACCTTGATTATAGCAAGCTGAGATGCTCATAAGCCTAGTACTTATTATACAGCAGGAACTTCTTATTGTAACATTTGTTAATGTCTGTTATGTACTTCACAGATAAAGATTCTAGTTGTCTACTGATGTACTATGTTCTTCATCTGTAAATATGTTGTAAGTAATTGCTATGTAAATTGTTAATCGCTATGTAATCCAATGTAACTACTGTCTGTTTATTTTAACTGTGGAGCTTTTCTCCCCGGGCCTCTGCTGAAAATGGACCTACGTCCAGTCGGACACTGCCGGTCAACAAATGTAAATAAATAAATAAAATAAATAAATAAACTTCATTCACTTATTAAATTCAAAGGAATCAATAAGGACTAGCATAGTAAGGGGTAACAGCATGCAAAAATTACTGAAATATAAGGCTAAGCAAGCAAAAAGGCAAGAAATAATGCCTGAATGCTTGGGTGTTACAGGGAAATAACAGACTGCCCAGGGGTTGGACAATAACTGACAAGAAGAATGCAACTGGTGGTAAAAAAGGAGTTAACATAATAGAAAGTATTGGTAAGCATGCTATTTCTGGAATCACTACTGGTTAATGTCTTTGAATAAGACATAATTTACATCACTTATCTAAGAAAAAACCATGGTCATGGGTTTATGGATGACAAGTTGGTGATGTCAGGGTTATCAATGTATACAATTGCCTTATACAGGCCCTGGGAATGTTACCAAAACTGGCAACTGGTCTGCATTGCAAAGAAACATAAAATGCTGCATTTTGGGAATAAAGATCTAATGTTGAGATATAAGGATATAATAGTAAAGTGTTTGACTTGTGGATTAATCTGATAGGATAGCATTACCCTTCCTTAGCAAGAAGAAAGAAAGTGAGACCATAATGGCAAGGGGTACTAAGATGTGTGAATACATATTCAGGGCCATGGATTCATAGGATACACAGGTGACAATGCCCCATATTTTTGCAAAATTCCATCAGTAATACTGGATGATGTTTTGCAAAGCAGTCTATCTAAAAGAATTTTGTTCTAGCCAAGTGTGTTCTGAGAACAGCAGTGAATATGGTAAGGGAACAAGAGTGCTGAACTACGTGGAAAGGTTGGCTATGTGTGTGTATTCTAGAGGAGCTGAGGAAGAGACGAGAGAGAGAGAGATTAATTCCATGCAGAGAATCATTACCAGAAGAACAGAAAGCATTCTAGTGGAAAGATAACAGAAGACAGAACACAAATAACAAGGATGTTGCTCATCTCAGAAAAGATTTGAAGAAGCAGTCTTTCAAGTAGAGGGCAGATGATCATTGGAACACATTATTAAAGTGTGTGCTGGAAAGGGAAACGGCCTTACGAGATACAGGGGAAGCAGCTGAGAGAATGCAGAACGTTTCAGATGCGTGTTACTAGCCGTTATAAAGAAACACCGTAAATAGAACAGTGGTCTCCATTATTTGTATATTCTGCCCCTGCCAACTGCATGGTCTCCAACAAATTCATGTACTTTCATTTCTGTAGAAAGCATTTGAACTTTAGCTTAGCAAACAGTTAACATGCGCATGTGTGCAAACACACACACACACACACACACACACACACACACACACACACACACACACACACACACACACACACACACACAAACACACACAGATACACACACACACACACACACACACACACACACACACACACACACACACACACACACACACACACACTCATGTCTCAGTGTTCTTATTTAAAGTTAATGTTGCTCCTTTGAAGCTAACGTTGTTGAACTGTAACAAGTTTGAATGCCATATTGTCAAACCCATATGTTCAAAATTTCAGAAGTTTGAACGTTTCAGTGGGGATTTCTGTTCAGTGCAGAAAGGGAATATTTCCCTTTACTGCACTGTAGTGTGATCTCAGAATTGGTATATTTAAAGAGCGGGGGGTGTGGGAGGTGCAACTGTCAGGTATTTTTTTTTTTGTTGTTTTTTTGATGTTTTCAAACTTTTGAAAGTTTAAACGTATGGGTTCGACCATATGGTGTCCCGAGTTTTGAAAGTTCAACAACGTAATATGAACCCATTCAAATCTTGTAAGTAAAATAAAGAACTTTAAAGGATGTTTGGACTCTACAACTGATTTCTTTCCATTTTAGTTATGTTATGGTCTTTAAGTTATATAATCAGTGTACTTTTAGGTTAAAATCAACTTATTACTAACACATTACTATGTTTATCATATGGTAATGTAGTGGTACTCTGTTACTTACTTGAAGGCTACTTTTGGATTCTTTAATAAAATAGTGAATAACACAATGTGTCTTTCTCAGTTTTAAGTAAACTTATTACTAGGCTTCAGTAATTTCAGTATCTTCTCATTTTCTTGGCTATATTATCACCCAGCGAATGTTTGTTTTTTTGTTATATAAACTTCCATGAGATGTTTTTCCTCTGTATGAAAAATTGTTCATACCATGGCTATTCGTATCACAGCTGCAGAGTTGTATTTTTTCACCATGCTTTGACAAGAGCATATGTCAATCACTCTCTTCAGTAACATTGACAAAAACATAAGTCCATCATACTCCCCAGTAACATTGGCAGGAATATATGTCCATCATATCCCTCAGTAACATAAACAGCAAGCTACAACCAACACAGCCTTCATTAGCATTGACAGGAAGGTATGTCCATCATGCTTTTCAGCAAAACTGTATTTTTTTCTGCCTCACTAGCAGTAAAGCAGATGTTGAACCATATCAGTAGCAGTATGAGACCCTCTGGCGTTTAATGATAGCTTTAGATGAATACTAATAGTGCATCCTTTCCAGCTACATAAAAATATTAGGATACCCAATTCATAGCACCATCTGACACTTTAAGCCAGCATTCAGCCAGCAGACTGTGATGTCACTTTAGTTATTTATCCTTTGTTAACTGGGTTAGTCCCCTCGGCTAGTGGCATCTTTTCAAAGGAGGCTCATGGTGGCATTTATAGTACTAGAGAAAACTGGTTAGGGCATCAGGCAACTTCCTTCTGAGCTACCACTAGCTCAAGCAGATAAGACCTTGGTTTAATGTCTCTTTCAAGGGATACACACACTCAGGAGTGCAGCAATAGAGCTACCTTGTGTGGGACTAGAACCCACGGTCTTCTGCCTACCTGTTGCACCCTGACCCTGACATTTATTTTATTGTTGTCATTATTGTAATAATAATAATAATAATAATAATTATTATTATTATTATTATTATTATTATTATTATTATTATTATTTGCAGTAGCATTTGGTTATAAACATCTTTCTGTGAGTCATTGTTTTGTTTACTCACATATATATTCGACACATGGTGTCTGTTGTTCTTACTCTGATGCATCCATATATCAAAACTTTACTTTTTCACTAAAATATCAGGTTAGAAAGAAGAGACACTTAAATGGCACTTACTGCCTTGTGTATGCTCTTTGTTCTCTTCACACTAGATAATTTTTGAGTAGAGGGCAGCTCCTTGGGACACATTACCAAATGGTGTGTTCAGAAGGAACGCTGCTTTAACAGGTGAAGGAAAAGCAGTACAGAGAGCGATGAAGCATCGTTGAACATGGGAATTTTCTGTGAGGAATAAATGTCCGAAAGCATGTTTCCCAGATTATGATATATGATTTCTTCAGTAATAGTGCCTGTTAGCAAGTATTTATTCTGTTGTCTCTTGTTTATTTATTTATTTATTTTTTCAGTTGGTGCAAAATAATTGAAATGTTTGATTGAACTAATTTTGTATCAAACATGCAAATGTTTTATGAAAACAGAGTACCTAATACATCATATGGTGAGCTGTATTGTGGACATGTGGGCATGAACAAACAAACACAAAATTACTGACACTGATTACATTTAGATTTTGCTGTCATCTTCCTTTCATTTCCTTTTCCATCCATTCTCTCTGGCTATAACAAAGAAGGTTTGCATTGCTTCTGCTATTAAATGATCTACCCAAGAAATATTAGCTCGATTGATAGTCTAGTGAGTCAAGACTTTCTGGATCATCAGTTTTACACCACTAATTCTTTTTTCCCCATTAAGACAAAGAACATATCCAGAAGTCATCCATTCAAATGCTTTCTACCTTCAGCAATACTTCCTTTTTATTTGGTTTTGTGAAACATAAAATATTCCCTTTTTCTCAGAAGAAGAATAAAGGGCAGCAGCTATAGTATTATATAAAGACATTGTTATAAAGTTAAGCAATACCTTAGTTATTAAGGCATAATGTAGTTATTTATTCCTTAAAAACTTTGTACATTGCACATTCCTTTTCAGAGAAAGGCATGACTACTTTTTCTGAATAGGTTCATTTTCTACTTCTGTAGCTGTGCTTCTGCAATACTCTTGTAGTTTTTCAAAGCGGCATTCAGCTTTATCTTCACAAAGAATGTTCTTTCACACCTGCTGCTTTGGGTGCAGTGGAGCATCATAGAAATAAAAAAGAAAGCCAAATAATGTATGCGTCATACCAGTTACTCTGAGTGCTTTAAAGTGACAAAATATAAATATCACAGCTTAAAGTACAAGTGCAAAGCTATGTAAGAAATAAATAATTGCTTGATACTAACTTTTAACAGCAAATATAATAATACTTACACCTATAAATCACACATCACATAAAAAGGCATACAGTAAACTCTCAGTTAACCGGAACCCGAGAAACCAGAAAAATCAAACTGAAGAAATACAGTACAATTTTCATGTGTTGCACTTTCTGTGCCTCCCCACCCCGCAGAAACATACCGTATGTTTTTACAGTTTTAAAGTTTTAAAAAGGAAGATAGGAATAAATTCCCTCTCTCCTCAACCTAAGAACAAGTCAAGCCAAACAAATAGTATAGAGTACGGTATTAGTCAGGCCTATTTTTAATAGTAACTCTCAAGCAACCAGAAACTAGTTATCTGGCATCTACCAGTCCCCATAGGTGCTGGTTAACTGAGAGTTTACTGTATGTGACTTTTTTTTTCTCCAAAAGGAAAATACAATGTATTTGATTAATTAAATGAAATAACATGTGCCATACTAAAGCATATCTATAACATGAACATAATTAGCTAAATTATATGCGACCAGCAATATTAATACACAGTGGTTTCATAATATTATATTTTTAATTCTTCATTTATTTCCAGTTAAATTATATACTGCAGCATTAATTTTATTTTTTAGAAAAGCTAATTCTGACCTTGTACATTTATTTTTGAAAAACTGAGAAAATGTAATTCTTGTTTGCACCATAATAAGAAACTAGAAAATAATATATGGTGAAGAATAGAGTGCTCAACGTGTCAATTTTATTTTTACCAATGAGGTGAGATATATTGGCTACTAAAATTAGTTAAAAGAATGCTGGTATTGTATCTGTTATACTTTTGTAATAAAATGTTTTCATTTAAGCTCTGAAGAAAACTGTCAGAATATGCAGACTACAAAAGAAGACGTACCCAAATGATAAACATCTGGACAAATCTCAATAAAACATTTCTACACACACACACACGCACACACACACACACACACACACACACACATATATGTATATATATATATATATATATATATATATATATATATATATATATATATACATATCTATATATATATATATATATATATATATATATATATATATATCTATATATATATATATATATACGCATACAGACATGCCTGAAGATGAAAAGGAAAACAAATGTGAAACTCTGATTTGTTAAATTTTCCATCAGTTATGAAGAAAACCACATACTCAATCCATGCAGATTATTAAGAAAAGCAAAATGACAAACAATATAGTTCATAGGATTATAGGATCATAGGAAGTTAGTAGGCTAAAGGCCCTAGGACCAATTCAAGCCTAGCCAAGTTCTACCCTTATTTCCATGATCAGCACATATTTGCCCCTGTCCAAGAGGGATGCAGATGGAACCCCCAGGGTGAATTTATAGGTTCATAGTTAGGCTATCTGCATGAATGCATTTATAATTATAATTATAATTATATTTTATAATTATAAAATATTACAATTTATAATAAGCATTTATGGTTACCCATCCAACCATCCAGATTATGTTTGAAGAGGGCAAATGAGGTACTGTATTTGACATGATGTGGTAGTCTGTTCCAAAGGTGTGGTAACCTCTAGGAGACAAATCTGTCTTTCCAGCAGGTTCTATTAATGTCACATAGCAGGTTAAGGTCTTTATAGCAAGTTACCCATGTAGCATCTGAATTACGGAGATGCAGCATTTCCAATAAAGCAGGGTCAGATATGGCCTTGTTTGCAAGGCAGAGATCGCTGCAGAGTAGTCTGTATGAAACGGAATAAAGTAACAGTGATTTTAGATGATCCACATTGGACAGATGATGAAGACCTTGAATTTTAGTTGTTTGTTTATGATCTCTAGCTCACTTGACCAACAACTACATGATGTTGAAAAATCAAAATCATGGGATCATAATATCAAAAGACCACAGTATCAAAACTTTTCAAATCTCTCTACCAGTATGAAGCCAGGAAAGAGACTCAACCTGGATCCTCCAGGATTGTAGACCCAGAAATTAATGTTAACACTGGTCCTTTAATAAGGAAAATGTGAGAGTTTAATAATGTAGTCTTCACTTTACTGGTCTTTTGACATTTTTGCCTTGGGATTTTGATTTTCAAGATTGCTTGGTTTAAAATTGTGATAGTACATTATATATATATATATATATATATATATATATATATATATATATATATATATATAGGTCCACTTCTAAGTCTTGAAAGTTCGTAATCTTGAAATTCCAAATACTGAGTCCAAAATCTTGAAAGTTCAAAATACTGAAAACACAAAATACTGAATTTCATAATATCGAAAAAAAACTACAGGATACTAACACTTACTATACTCCACCAGAAGTACATAGAGAAACAAATAAAATACAAAGCATATTAGTTTATGCCAACTATTAGCAGGGGGGGCAAGCCTCCTTGCACCTCCCATGTGGGGGGTTGCACCCCCCACATCCCATGCTACTTAAATATATCAACTCTGAGATCGCACTTTACTACACTAAGATGAGTTATTTTGTTGTATATCAAATTAAAAGGGAACATGACTAAGGTTACAACAGGCAGTAATGAAGCACATAATGATATGTTTGCCATTTTCTTCTGTGGAGTGTGATTTCAGAGTTGATATATTTAAGTAGCAATGGGTGTGGGGGGTACAGCCCACCACTAGGGGAGTACAGGGGGGGCTTGACCCCCTGCTTATAGTTGGAGAAGAGTAATATGTTTTGGTATGTACTAGTGGAATATTGTAAGTGTTGGTGCACTCTGTTTTTTCAATATTATGAAATTCAGTATTTTGAGTTTAGAGTATTTTGAACTTTCAAGATTTTGGACTCAGTATTTTGAATTTAAAGATTATGAACTTTCAAGATTTTGAAGCGGACCTAAATATATATAAATATATATATATATATATATATATATATATATATATATATATATATATATATATATCGATACACACACACACACACACCTGCACCTATGTGTTTGTGTGTGTGTGTGTGTGTGTGTGTGTGTGTGTGTGTGTGTGTGTGTGTGTGTGTGTGTGTGTTTGTGCTTGATTAATATCAACACATATTAAGCAGCATCATCTAAGACTATAACCTTCGTGACTAGTTCCTTAACATCATAAGCAACTATATTGTTTATATTTGTTGTGAGACAAGCTTTCTTCTGCACCCCTAATGAATGGTCTTTACTCTCATGCCATCTTGCTGAAATAGAATAATTCCATAGTTCCATAATCATGGAGAGTGACAGTTGTATAATGAGAACTATTACAACATTGCAACCATCTCTGAGGCTGTGATACAAGAAGTTAAAGGATTTTAGTGTGTGTGTGTGGGGGGGGGGGGAGGATACTCTTCCCCCTGCTAAAAGACATCTCAAGCCATATTTATAACTTGAATCCACCACCACATACTGCAGATCACTGCTTCTAATTAGAGCAACTAAATTATCTTAGATGTTAAGATGGTAATATAATCTTAGATAGGGTTGCCTATGATTGCTCGTGCTGTTTTTTTCCTATGATGATATGCATTTTACAAAACAGCACCCACACAGTATTTTTATAATGTTTCACTTTGGACCATTTTAAACAGACATAAAAATATGAATAAGTAAACAATAAATACATACTCAAGGTCAAAGGTAGTGCAAGAGGGCTATTTAATGGGTGCACAGCAGTAACCTTCAATGAGGTCTTCTGGGTCACATGAATGTTTGTTAAAGGGAAAACAGCAGTACAGAACACTGGAAGATATTCCATAATCAGATAGCATATTTGGTGAAGGTCTCAGAAGTGCTTTCTGCCCACAATATTGTATGTCTTATACAGTATTGCTTCTAACCCAGTCACTGTTTATGAAAATCACATGGACTTCAGTGCAAATGTTGATACAGACATACTAAAGAAGTAAGGTTGAAGTATATTATTATACATTGATGTCTGTACTGGATTCATGAAAGCAAGTACGCCATTGCAATCCTACTTCAAATTCACAGATGCAAGCAAACAAAAATTGCAATTTTATCTGAAATAGCCATAAATGGTCAATTAAAACACTGGCATATGTTACCTTACCTCTACAGTCTCTATGAATACTGTTCTTGTGAATTAACTTTTCTGAAAACCTTTCTCGTCAATCACAGATGCTGCCTTTTTCCTCTACTGTTGTGAGACAGTAGAGTTACTATAAAAAGGTTTTGGTGGTGTGATGTCTGTCTCCCTGGCAGATGCAGGGTGCATCCACATCCATCAAAAAATGTGTCTGCATCACTTAAAATGGAATCAGTGATACTGATTTGCAATAAAGAGAGCACCATAGAGTATAGTCAATTAATCTTCATGAATTCTCAAATAGAACAACAGACTGCATCTGCTCAAACTAATGGAACATAAATTGATTATTTTTCATATGAAATAAAAAAAAAACAAAAGTTATGACCCACACATTAGTTAATATTTCTTATTAAATGAAATGGGAAACAGCATGATTTTTGACATTTTCTTTCTGGGCAGCAAAATTATCCCAACTTATATATTCAAATTCTGATGTCATGCAAGCTAAGAAAAATGTTAATGAGCTCTGGTGCTATGAAATGATGATTATCTTTGAGGTTATGCTACCTTAGAGCTTGAGTGTACAAGTACAAGTTACATAGGGTTGGAAGAGTTCTTGCCACATCCTGCTGTACTAATACTTAAAACTAAAATATATGTGGGTCACTGTCTGTGACTCAACAGTTAGCAGACTTGTCTATGGTGCTGGATGACCAGAAAGCTGAGGATTCTATTCCCAAATCAGTTACTTTGATTAAATTTCCAATACTGATGGGCTACATTAGCAAAAATGCTGGTGGGGACAGATCAACAACGATGACGTATGCAGACGATGTGGCATTACAGATAGGCTATGAGCAAGAACTTCTGTCAAGGCTAGGGGAATGTATGCAAAATTGAATACACACAGATTTATACTGCATACGGGTAAGTTAGCTGTAATGGCAGCAAATGTGGGAAATCAGAAGCAGCTGAGAATTGAGATGGAAGTGAAAATAGCAGAACAGGTTAACAGCTTCAAATATCCAGGAGGGGTGGTTGAGGAGAAGGGAAGTTTGAATGAGGAGGTAAAAGCTCCATGGGTGACCCATGTCCCATTTGACTTACGGATGTGCAGTATTTCCATTAGGTTTGGATGCAAGATTGCTCTGTAGGCCAGGCACAAGTCTCCTTTAAGTAGTCTGTATGCTATTGGGTGCAGTGACAGTGATTTCAGTCTGTCAATGTATGACATGTGCTGGAGATCCTGAATTTGGTTGGCTTGAAATCTCTGAGGTCTCTCAAGTTGCTGCAGGTACCTGGTAAGGTACATATCACTGGGTGCATTGTACTTAATTACTGTCCTGATTGATTATTAAGTACAGGGGTGTTACGAACTCTTTCGCTCTTGAGGCAATGCCTTTGCTAATGAGGTATGTGGTGTGGAATGCCTTCCTTACCACAGAAGTCACAAGGTGGTCAAAGTTTAGGCTACAGTCAACTTGCATTCCTAAGTCTCTCACTACTGAGTTGTTATTTTGGGTATTATTATTTATATGATAGTTTGCAGGGATATCATTTTTATTGAAGGGAATGACAATGCATTTTTAGTACTTACTTTGAGTCCATAGCTTTGGCACCAATCATTAGTTTGTCTAAGTCCATCTTGAAGTATATTGACATTGTTTGGGGATTCAGTGATTGTACCTAATTTACAGTCATCAGCAAATATAATCAGCCAAAGACCCTCTGTTTTGGCCTGAACTTCTGAGAAGCATATTCCAAACAGTAGGGGGCCCAGCACCGACCCCTATGGAACCCTACTGGTGAGAGGTCTGCTGGTCATGGTAAAGTCCCCAATTCTGACTGAGCATGATCTGTTCGTGAGCAAGTTAGCAACCCACCTGATGACCTAATGGTTGATATTCAACTAGGAGAGTTTATCAATGATGCCCAAATATCTGATTGTACTGAAGGCCTTGACTAAGGCAAGGTAGGCTGCTTGCCCAGATTTGCTGTCATCTATGGCTCTGGTGACATTTTCAAAGAAATCCAACAGGTGTAACAGGCATGACCTGCCTTTGACAAAACCAAAATGTGTCTGATCAAAGGTTTGGAGATCACCTATATCCTCATTTATAAGGTCCATGATGATTCATTCCATGGCCTTACAGATAAAGTTGGTTAAGCTTATGGCTCTGTAGTTTCCAGAGTCTGTTGTTGTACTCCCTTTATGAAGGCTGGTGACAGTTGCTGTTTTCCATTCAGCAGGGACAACACCAGTACTCAGGCTGTGCTTAAAGAGAGTACCTAATGGAGTTGCTAACTCATGTTTTAGACCATTTAAAACACAAACTGGGATGCCATCTTGTCACATGTAGGCTACATTTTTGACCTTGGAGAGAGCATTAATGACTTTGTCTTTGGAGATGCTAGGAGGGGAGGATGTAATGGGAATTCTTTGTGGAATGTTCAGAGGGGACAGGAGAGTGAAATATTTTCCAAAGCTGTCTGCTAATAGGTTAGCTATTTTTGCAGGATCAGTGTGTGTCATGCCATTCACTGCTAGTTCAGCACATGTCGCAGTCCAACATTTTAGGTTAAAGATATAGCTGAAAATGCCTTATGGTTATCCTTGCTACATTTTTTTTTCAAAGTTGCCCTTAGAGGATTTTACAAGTTGTCTTATTTGTTTATTCAAGCAGAGGAGGGTGTCCCCCAGTGCTGGGACCACTCTTTTTATTCTTAGACAGCAACTTCTTCCTTTTATTGTATAATTTATTAATGCTAGATGTCCACTAGGAAGACTTGTTTTTTCTTGAGGATCTTATTTTGATCTTATCAGGTACAACTATGTCAATACATTTTTGTAAGTGTTTATACAGGGCATTTGCGTATACCTTAGTATAGCTGTCAATCGCATCTGTGGGAACAGTAGCTTGGAAATTATTTATGCCATCCCCTAAGAGGGTATAATTAGCTTTGGTGATTTTTTTTAGACTGATTTCACCTAAGAGGGGTTCTGGTGTTATAGCTGCTTCAAATGTAACTGATTTGTGATCAGATTTAACCAGTGAGGGTCCTATACTTGTAGTGGTGCAATGGTCACTTATGTTGGTGAGGACCAGGTCAAGAATATTTGATCCCCTTGTAGGGTTGCATACTATTTGTTCTAGGGCATTAGTCTTAACAAAGTCTGGGAACCTTTGTACAAGCATGTTGGTACTCGTGTAACTTTCCCAGTGAAGGGAGGGTCAGATAAAATTGCTCATGAGTGTTTGTAATTTAATTGACTCAAGTACATCCACATAAGAAGCGTGGGTATCTTGGTTCATTGAAGTTATAGCTAATGATGACTTGAAGGGGGGTCTTACCCAGAGTTAGTTGAACTTGGGAGTAACTCTATGGAGTTTTCCTGTCTAACCAGTCTAGAGATGTATTTATCTTTGATGAAGATAGATACTCCTCCTCCTTTGGTTCTCACATGTTCATTTTGTGGTCTGAAAGTGTGGAAGGCATTGTGGCTTTCAAGGCCATGGTACTCTCTGCGGCCCTAAACTAAGTTTGACTGCACAGATGTCATCTTCCTCCAGGAAGAGGAGTGCTTCCAGAGAGTGCAGTTTCTAATTTAAACTCCTAACATTTAACTGCATAGTCTTTAATTTATTAGTAAGTGATATTTTCACATTTGAAATTTTGTTCAGATCTTGCCTAAAAAAGGCACTATGGAAGAGGCATGTGCCTTAGCCAGTAACTGAAAGCCTAGAGGTGACAGGTGAATACCATTTCTGGCAAAACTGCATGGTCTATCAACCATGTCATCCTACACTGTCAGGAACTGGATCCCCTTAGAATGACACCAGAAAATAATCAAATTGCGGAATCAATCATTTTTGTTTATATTGTGGTATCATCCTAGGTTAGGGTAGAATGCTACTCAAGGCTAGGAACATACCTCTCTGGGAAACATATTCATAGAGCTCAACCATGTCTCTCTTCATATACTCAAGTAAGGTATATCTCAAGTTATTCACACCAACAAGACCTATGACAAAGTCATAATGGTACTTGTTGAGAGACTTGAGTGCATGTGTGATCTGACAGATCCTGGCACCCAATAGACAGCTGACTGTAACCTTCTCCTTGTGCAACCTAATGAATGGGACATCTGTGCGTTTCACAATGGTATCACTTATGACTAAAAAAAAATTGGTTTAGATGTGCTTTGCCATAGTGGCTTATTTGGTGAGACACTGGTGCTTGCATTTGTATGTGTATTGAGTGCTGTAGGTGCTGTATTAGCTGTGACATGTTTGTGTGTCTGAAGGCCTCTGTAGTTTAGGTAGGTTTCTGGTGAGTACCTCAGCATATAATGGTTTATGTGTTGAGTGCATGATTTGTATGGGAGGTATAGTATATGAGCTGACAACCTGTTCAGTGTTACTGTTCTGTGTGTGAGAGAGTAAGGATTCCAGACTCTTAGTGTAGATGCATTTCTTACAAATTGTACTTGGGTGATTTAAGAGTAGAGGGCTGACAGTGTACATGATGCAGTTGCTACACTGCCTCAGGATACCCATGTCAATCAGGCTAGCAGGAGAAATGGAGATAAACTGACATTTCATAATGTTAGGTTAAATCCTGCTTTCTCAGTGGGGGGAAAACTGGAGGGTTGTGTTATAACTGGGCAACCCATGGTCTATACTAACGGGGTGCTCTATAAAGGGTCTATACTAGCAGAGGTTTTCTAAATGGTATGAGACTAGTGTAAATGTTGTGATTTTGAGACTGTTTATGGGACAAAAGTGCAGCTGAGGTGCTCTTTGAGCAGCTAAACACAGTGTAAGGACTTCTTTGCTGGATCACAGGCAGTTATGAAGGGAAAATGCATCTACTGAAGTTTTTGCATCTATAACCACCATTGGTTACTCCCACTGCATGGTAGTGTGCAATGGAGCATGGAGGTTCAATATATGTGAACAGATGAATACATCAGAGCAGTGGCTTGTCCCCTAACTCTGTGGAGCTGTGTTAAAGCAAGTGCAAACGCATGCAAATGCAGGGCTTATGTAGCAACAATGAGCAAACTGACCACAATTTAACCAATAAAAAAGCTCAGAACTAAGCCTTGTGCCAGCAACCTTCAATCAAATGAGTCCTAATTGCACTCTCTTGCCACAAGGGTGTAGGGATGCCCTCTCCAACAAAAGATAGCCTGGCTTAGTGCTCAATTTTACAAACAGAACCAGATTTAACAAGTCTGAATCTAGTTTATGCTACAGCAAACAAAAAGTGCAACAAATCAGAAAGAACAGTTTAAAAAATAACAATATAACAAAAATACAGTTTAAAAGTACAGCATGCAGTATAAAACTGTACTTATGGTTAGCAGAATGCAGCATATTCCTTGGATTGCACAGATGAATACAGCAGAGCAGGAGCTGGTCACCTAACTCTTCAGAGTTGTTTTAAAACAGTGAGAAAACTGAATTAAACAATTTAACCAATATAAAAGCTCAAAACTGAGCTCTGTGCCAGCAACCTTCAATCAGATGAGTCCTAATTGCACTCTGTTGCCACAAGGGTGCAGGGGGGGGGGGGGCATCTCCAATAATAGATAGCCTGCTTTAGTGCTCAATTTAACAAACTGAAAGCAGATCTGAATCAAGTCTATACTACAGCAGACAAAAAGTGCAGTAAATCATCAAGAACAGTTTTAAAAAATCTGAAATATAGCAAAAATAGTTTAAAAGTGCAAAGTATAGTATAAAATTGTACTTATTCTCTCATAAAAATGGCTGGTCACGTAACTCTGTGGAGCTGTGTGCAATACATATTTACATATTTCTGTATATATATATATATATATATATATATATATATATATATATATATACAAAAATATTTTTTTCTTGTCTGTTTTTCTTTTACTTTACCTTTCACATGTTTCATTTCTCTCATAATACTAATATTATCTTTCACTGTGTGGAGTCTGCATGTCCTCCCCGCGGTTGGGTGGCCGTTCGAAAGACATGCGTAAATGGGTGTGCCTTCGCTGAAGGTTGAATGCCAAGCTGGCACCTCGGCATTGATGAAAATCTACTGCCAATCATTAGCGGACCGGAGTTCCGCTGTGGCGACCCCTAACCGTGAAAAGCCAAAAGACAACAACAACTATTTTAGCCAAATAAGCAGATGCCTCCTCTTTTCTCACTTATAAGTAATAGCTCTGTTTAAACAGCAAAGCCTTTTTTCTTTATTTCATTTATATATCTCTTTTTCTTCATCATAGTACTTTCTATACTCTTCTTTAAATTCTTTAATATATTTCTAAATGTTTCACCGTATTTCACTTTCCCTTGCTTTCTTACATTATCCAGCCTTTGAAAAATATAGATGTTATACCTATTTATTTATTTATTTATTTTATTTAATTACATTTGTTTACCGGGAAATTCCAACTGGACACAGGTCCTTTTTCAATGAAGGCTAGTGGTGAAACGCTCCACAGAGCAATAACGAGCTGCAGAGTACTTGAAGAGTACATGAAGAACAATTGAATATACATACAGTAACACATAATACATACTATAGCAAACATTATCTACACATACAGTATACAATATGAAACATAGTAATGGACAGATATACCAATATCTAGCTAGAGGCTAGGAATAAAGGGAGGATGTATATACAGATAGTACTAAGCTCAAACGGACTCTGTTCTGAACTCATATACCTAAATCTTATATACAAATATTGCACTAAACTCAAACAGATATAAAGCAGATGCACCACACAAAGGTCTAATGGGATGGAAGGGGAAGATAGAGGAGTAAGAGAGGAGACTATGTGAGTAGTATACGTGGTAGTGAGAGGAAGCTAGGTGTAAGTCAGGTGGATATGTATTTGGAGAGTTGAGATGAAGTGAGGTAGTTAAGCATGTTATAACAGGTTTGAGAGATTGAGTGAGGAAGGAAGGGGAGGGTAAAGGGTGAGGCAGAGCCTGCAGAGGAAGGAATGAAATGATCAGATGGTGTGAGGCATGGTGGCTAGGGGAGGGGAGAGGAAGGGGAGGTAAAAGGAGGGTTACCAGTCGGGATTGGTGCATGGGCATAACCGGAGACTTGTTTTAAGTAAGTTTTTAGTGCAGTCTTGAAGTGATTGCAAGAAGGTAGCGTGGTTATAGAGGGGGGAGATTTTTCCATAATCTGGACATGATGCAGAAGAATAATGCTTCTCCCACTGAGTTCTTGGGTTTGGTCACTAGAAGTAGGTTTTTGCTGCTGGAGAGTAGTGGTCCAGGGGAGCAGTACAGCTGGCAAAGGTTTTGAAGGGTTGGGACTTTAACAGGATGGTTTACTAACTTGTGGGCAAGGGAAAGTTGATTCAGGTGAAGAAGTTGAGGGAGTTCAAGCCAGTCAAGTTCTCTAAGTGAGATAAAGTAGTGGCTGCGATAAGATGCACCAGTGGCAAACTTAGAGATTTTATTGTAGCAAACCTTGAGCTCTTTTAGGTCTGTTTGTCTAAGGTAGATAAATACAGGAGAGGCATAGAGTAATGTGGAGATTAGGTGGGAATTGTCAGTAGAAATTCTGGCTGTTTTGGTGACAAATTGCTTGTTTCTGTGCAATGCACCTAGTTTTTTGTAAACCTTTTTTATGGTAAGAGAAATGTGAGTATCAAATCTGAGATTGTCAATGTCAACACCAAGTAGTTTGGTGTGTTTGTTGGGGAGATGATGGTATTGTCTTTGGCTAGAGGGATAATTGGGTTAGATTTAGTGGGTTGGAAAATAAGGAGTTTAGTCTTGCTCATGTTCGGTAATAACTGGGCATTAGATAGACAGCTTTCTACAGAAGAAAAGGCTTCCTGTGTGATCTTGTGAAGTTCAGGTATAGTTGGGGCTCATCAGATAAAGGTGGAGTCATCTGCATACTGTATAAGAGAAGCATGCTTGGTGGCTGTGAATATATCATTGGTGAAGAGTGAGAATAGTAGGGGACCAAGAATGGAGCATTGGGGAACACCGAGTGATACAGGAAGTTGAGGAGATAGGTCATCACACCAGACAACTGATTGTTGGTGGCCAGTTAGATAGCTGATTGAGAAGAGGATAGGTTAGTGAGAATAGAGATTAGTAGTATATGTGAGACCATCTCAAAAGCCTTGGATAGCTCTAGAAATATAGCAGAGGAGATCAGGCCATTATTTTTATGTTGAAGTATAGCATTAGTGAAAGAGCAAGGAGGTAGTAGTGCTGTGGTATGGCCTGAAGGCATGCTGGGTGCTAGGGAGGAGTTTATTAGCTAAGAGGTAGTCTACGACTTGAGAATGGATGCATTTCTCAAGTATCTTGGAAAGTGGAGAAAGGATGGCTATGGGGCGGTAATTGGAATGTTCAGTGGAGGAGTCACCTTTATGGAAGGGAATGATGTATGATATTTTCCACAGTGTGGGGACATAGCTTTTGGATAAGAACTGATTAATTAAGATAAAGACTGGATAACCTAGGGCTTCTGCTGATATTGTTAGGTATTTAGAGGGGAGATTGTCAGCTGCAAGTTTTGTAGGCTTACGTTTCAATAGAAGTTTTTATATAGGAGGTAGGTACTGATGAAAAAGAAAAGACTGTGGGCAGAGTATTTGGTTTTGATGTAGGCAGGGTGGGTAGAGGGTTGTGTTGTTTAGTCAAAGAAAGAATGGTTTCAGTAAAGTGTTTATTGACTGCGTCAGGAATACTACTGGAGGAAGGGGGAGGGGTAGGTGGAGGAGTGCCTACTTTACCTGGGTGGGGAATGGAGTTTATTGTGGACCAGAACTGCTTAGGGTTGTGATGTGAGGAGTTTAAGGCAGACTGATAATACTGGGTTTTATCTTCTTTTATTTGCTTTCTGACCTTGTTGTGCAACTCTAAGAATGACTGTCTTGAGGAGGGTCATTTTGTTAAGCTCCAGTGCTCCAAGGCCTTATATCTGATTTTCATGAGTGTCCTGGTGCTTTTTTGTAGCCAAGTGGAGTACCAAGTTTTGACTCTGGCATTTCTTATGGGGCCATGTGAAGTCATGTAAAAAATGTGTGTTTAGGATGTTAAGGAAGGTGCTATTGAAGGAGTGGATGGCTTCATCCAGACTGAGGTACTTTAGTGGTGTCCAATCACATTTTGGAAGGGATGAGATAAAGGAGAGAGGGTTAAAGTTTACCCTATTTTGGATTTGCCTGTAGATGATGGGTTTAGCACAATTTAAGTGGTGTCTCAGAAAGAATGTTGGAGTGTGGTCACTGAGGCTGTCTGGTAGACTGCCAGCTAAGTATGAGTAAGGGTCTTTATTGACTAATATCCAGTCGAGAGTAGCATGTTTGTTAAAGTTTTTAATTATACGGGTAGGTGACTGTATTAAAATCACCTAGGATTATGGCTTCCTGGATTAGGCAATGGTTAACCCAGTTCAGGAGGTTTTCCAGGGGTGGGATGTTTTGGCCAGGTGGGAAGTAGCATCCTATGATGTTGATTGTTTTATTTGGGTTTAGTTTGAGGTTGGCATATAGGACCGCAGATGTGTTTGGTATCTGGATGTTGAGGTGGTGTTTAAACATTAGATCCACACCACCGCCTTTCTTATATAGTCTATCTACTTGAAGAATGTTATAGAGTTAGTATTGGGGTGGGGGGGTAGCAAAAAATGTGTGAATCAGGTGCAATGCAAAGAAAGCAGCCAAACCAGAGAGGCAATCAGTGGAAAACTATCAGTGAAGGCCTCAGAGGGAGTGAGTAGTAATAAAAACTCTACATGTAAAGTGAAGGAGAGAAGAGACAGTAAAATTTATTAACTATACATTAGCAATGAAGGGGAATGTATAGAGATGCAAATAAACAGGTAGGGCTCAAGTGATACAAAACTAAGGCAAGAAGCTGCTGCTTGAGGGTTAATTTTTAATCTCAAAGAAAAGGAAGGACCTGAATTAAGTGTATACTGTGTAGTGGACAGTTAGGATTACTACACAAGCTGTGGTGGAGAGGGAGGAGACAAGGCTCAAACAGTCAGTGTTATTAGCATGCTGAGAACTACTAAGTAACACAACTAATATTAAAGCTTCACAAGCATAACGCATGCATGTAGAATGCCTGGGTTGACTGACCTTGCTCATCAAGCTCAAAGGGTATATCCGTGGCTTAGTTTTGTACTACTGATTCCGTTCGAGACTGTATGGGTGTGGTGGTGGCCACAGACTGCAAAATTTTTCCGAGTCTGCTGTGAAGTGAGAGAAAAAGAGAGAGTGAAGTTAGAAGAATGTGACAAAGATAGGTTAAAGGAAGTAATGAGGTGATAGGAGGGTGTTAAAAGATACAGATATGAGGACAGAGTGTAGAGAGCAGGAGAGAAACAATAGATAGCAGGAGAATAGATGCTACTGAAACAGTTTGAGAGTACTTCAACAGCTAACACATGACAGTGCCATAACTTTGGAAGCAAGTTAATTAATCGTGCACAATACATGTATCCAATTATCCTGTGCATACAAGAAAAAGTAAAATGAACACATAACAGTACAGCTGAATCAGTAGCAGAGACACAATTGCAGTGCTATATCAGTAAACACTGTGTCTAACATTTTAAACTCAAGCCACCATTCAGAACAATTTTCATAAAAATCCCTAATGGCTGTATGATCTTTCCATATCTGCCATACTTCACATTCTCCAACTTCATTTCATAAATTCTCATTTATTCTTTGTATTCCCTTTCCTGTATATTCTCTTTCTACCAGCACTTCTGTCCATATCAACAAATTATCTGAAAACCTCATTACAAATGTATCACTGTCTACTACCCCCAAGCTTTCTGATACAATGAAATAATTCATTTCAGTTGACAGCCAGTCCCCTTCTATAAGTCCATTGACTTTTAAATACACAGTTAATTTACCATATTTTATCATATCCTGCATTTTAACGTCTTTCCTCACATCTCCCACCTCACGTCTACCTGTTAATCTTCCCATACTTATCAGTAGTTACAACTAGTATATTTACCATTTTATATACAATACAGCCACCCCAGAACATCATTTACTGCCTAAATTCTACATTGTGTTTCCATCCTACACTTTTCCATTTATAGTCACTCATCATTTAGCAGAAACCTTACATCCTCTAATAAAATAATATCTGCATCACATACAGCACACCATTCCATTATCCCTACCTTTCTTGTAATATTAATATTCCTGCTCACATTTATTAAAAGTACTTCTCTTTAAGTGTAAGGGAATTATCTTAAATATTCACTTTCATATTTTACACTTGTTCTCCTTGAATATTTTGTCTTGGATTTCTATGTTCTTATTTTGACAGTTTAATTACTTTATATTCACCCATTTTTTTTCTTTTACTTCATATATATTCCTTTAAATTTCATTTTCCTATCCTTTACTCTTACTAATAGATTTTTCAATATATTTACCTCTAAATTTTCTTTATTCTGTAATACCCATCATCTGCTGAGTCTTCTACTACATTTCCCTCATAACTACTCTTCTGTTACTCATTTACTTGCACATTTAAATCATTTTCCTTTTCATAATACTTCCATGAATGCCAACCTTATTACATTTTTCCCCATACAAAAACAATTTATTTTACAGTAGAGAGTTAATTATCTGAACTAACTGGTACCTAGGATAGTTCAGATAATCAAAGTGTTCAGGTAATCAAACATATAACTGAACCAGATAAAACAGTTCTAAAAATGTTTTTGATGAACATTAAACAAGAAAAATAAAAAAATTCACTGTATGTATAAATGGTACAGTATATTATTGTAGTACAATCTCAAAAACATGCTCATATTCAGAGTTTATGATTTTTTCCTTCCCAAAAACATCGGAAGGCTGTGTTCGGATATTTGATGTTTTGGGTAATCAACAATCAGATAATTGACTTTCTACTGTATCACATTTATCTATAAAATGCATTTTTTTTCCTCAAAAGAAACATGCATTGCATGGTCCATATATTTTACAACAGCTCTGTTCCGCCAGATATCTATAATGCTTGGAATATGCACATTTTTTTCCATTTACTATTTTCAATATCACAGTATATTCTCATACCTGTCCATAAACTTCTGTTATCATACACATTCACATTGTCCTTAAAATTATTACATATTTCTTCCAAGTGTATTCTAAATTGCACATGTAATTTTCTTTTAGATTCGCTGCTAACTGCTTTAATATCATATAAGTTCCAAGAGCTATCATTCATATTTTTTCTATTTACACACAACAAAAAAATAATAACATTGTCCTAAATGTCATATCTGTTCAATTATTTTTCTTGTTTTCCTTATATTCTGATCTTATATTATCTGATATTCTGATCTTATATTATCTTACTATAGTACTAATTTTACCAGTTTCTCCTTTCTTTCTCATCCCTTCTGCAACTGTCTCTGCATTTGACTTTTTTTTCCTTTAGGACCCTGTATGTTGTCCTTTTTTTCCTAGAATATATTCTGACTCTTTCTATTTTATTTTATTATTTCTCCTCACGATGCTTCTTCATCATTCTCCATCTCACTTTGTACCATTATGCCTTTTGATAAATTATCCTGCAACCTTCAAAACTGGTGAGTTGGAAAAATACAATCTTCTTTACTTAAATTCTCTGTCTCAGATTCATGAAACAGTTTCTTTTGAAATGCAATCTACAAATCCATTATAACACTACTACAGATGTGAATCTGCACAACACACAACTTTTTCTGTTTCTGCTATCATGATCCTGCCTGCACACTGTCCTGTCAGCCGATGCTGCACTAGGAACAGGATGTGTGCACATATTCCTTAGCTTTAAAAGCTTCCCGATACCCTTGCCAAATTTCTTCTAGTAGTATAAATACTAATGCAGGTCTCTCCTGAAAAATAGGCTAGTGGGGCTAACCCAATCAACCAAATATGGCTTGATGGATGGATAAATAAATAAATCAAATAATGTGTCAGTACCAGATCCAGTATGTTTACACCCATAGTTGGTGAATGGATAATTGGCCCAGCTAGACAGTGGCACAGGGAACTAATCTAAGGGGGCGGCGAAAGCCAACACAATCCTGCCTAGGCTTATAAATGCCTTTGGGCAGATAGCCTAGTATCTGCCTATGAACCTAAGATGTTTTTGTCTTTACAATGTCCAAGAATCTCTGGGTCTGCAAGATTGGGGTCATGTAAGATTTTCAGTTTATAGAGGAGTAGGTAAATCCCCCACTCCTTGACGATTGTATTGTATTGTGTTTAATGGTAAGTGTCTCCAGTAGATCTATGTATGATCTATGGGTTTTGTGGATCATACAGGGTAATCTATAGTTTCCAAGGATATGATATTGTAGTCTACCTAAGGTAATTTGGACATGAAAAAAATCCAAGGCCATTATCCTGTCTAACCAACCTTAAGATGTGTTTGTTTTTGATGTAGATTAAGACACTTCCGCAATTCATCCCTGCCTGTGCAGGAGCTGGTCTCAATATGTGGAATGTGTTGTATCCTTGAACTGCCATATTACTCTCCATGGTTTTAAACCATACCTTGGTAACTGCACAGATGTCTACATTTTTCAAGGTGGGGAGAGCTTGGACGGAGTGTAGATTCTTGCTTTGGCTCCTAGCATTGAGCAATAACATTTCTATTTTTCCTTGGGTTGACTTTGCTAAGGTTGGAAATACACTATGGAGAAGAACAGTGTTTTAGCCAATATTTGAAAGCCTAGTGGGGAGAGGTGCAGACTATCCTTGGCAAAGCAACATAGCCTGTTGTCTATATCTTTTCATGATGATAAATATTGTACCTCTTTTGAATGGCATCTGAAGCTAAGCCAGTCATCTTTTGTGCACGTAGTGGCATCATGCTCATTGAAGGTAGAATGCTGGTCAATGCTAGGCTCATAACAGCCACTGAGAGCTCTATAATGTCTCTTGTCATATAGTGCAGGAAGGGATGTGTGGGGTTATTTACACCCAGATGGACTATGACTGAATCATATGGGTACTTGTGGCTTAATGACTGCAGTACATGAGTGACATGGCACATCCTGGCCATGATAGGTAACTGACCATGACTTTCTCCCTTGTTCAGCTTGTTGAGTGGGTCTCTATATATCACAGCAGAGTCTCCTATGACTTAAGTATTAGGTAGGGTGCTGGCTTGCATTATGGGATTTGTAGTTGAAGCTCCATGGAATTTGGCCATGTGTGTGATGTTGGTGTTGTTTTGGTAGACTGCTTTTGGGTTTTCTGAGAACAACTGATGCAGGTAAAATGCCTGGGAGGTCACTGGTGTTTAGAAAGACTCTTTTTTATTGCCACAGTACATGTGCATACTATGTGCACTGGATATAGTGTACATTTTACTGACAACCTGATTATTTTCAGTTTTTGTATGTGAAAGTCTTGCCTCCGGTGACATTGTGTAATTACATCACTTACATATTCCTGGTTGCCAGTGAACATGAGATAATTGCTGCACTGTCTCAGGATGCTCATATATATTAGCCTAATGACAGAGAAATTGGGAAAGTGCATATCTGGGAAAGTGCATATCCATGATGTTGTAGTCCTTCTAGGTAAACTACACGGAAGTATTACAAGAGAGACTAATAGTGGGTTAGCTTGCCTGCTTTTGATAATAGACGTAAAAGTTAGGCTATGTAGGAGTTGATTTGTGGGACAGTGCTCCTCTGAGCACAAACTAGTTACTCCTTGAGCAACTGAGTTACTGGGTACAGTTTTAGAGTTAATTTTTTACAAGCATTTTAGTTTCCAAGAGCCTGTGTCCATAAAAGGCACTGTTAAATGGCAACAATCCTAAGGCCAATAAAACAACCCAACTTTAAAGGCACCCTCTGCATTTCACAACTTGGACAGACCAAGCTTCTCTCTACTTCCACTAGAGAAGTGATTCCAAGTGTTCTTAATTTAAAATCACGAGTAGTTAAAAGTAAAACCAATTCAACCAATAGCACAGTATAATTATGGCAATTTTCAAGCAATTAATCCAGCAGCCAGGACACTGGAAAACAAATGTAGTTTACAGTCTTAAAATGCAGATAAATACAATAAATCAACAGAACAACAGAAGTGCACTTAAATAACTGCAAGAAGTCTGGAATTTCAAGTAAAAGTACTTATCTCAGCCTAGATGGAACTGGATTTATCAAAATTACTCTGACGGCACAAGTGAAAATGCCAAGCATTGCTTAGCTCTGTGGTAATGAACTAACAGCTGGACAAACACACCAGATTCATAGAGGAAAATACATCCCTGGGGGCTGGGTCAGATACAAGAAAATGAGGGAAAAACAGCAATGTAACAAGGGCACTGGAATGCAACTATAAACATGCAAGCAATAATCAGAATATAAGACCATAGCAGCAAACCTGGAATGTAAACAGCTGTAGAAACACAAGAAGCACAAATCCTGTAGCAGAAATTACAATACTCACACTATAGTCTAAGCACCAGGCTAAGAGGAAATTTACTAGTAACTCTGTTTATGGAAACAATTCAGTAAAGAATGATGAAATGTGGCCAGGATTCAGAGGTAGTTCACAATTCTCCCAGAACATTGAGAGAAACTGCAAGACTAAGGCCCCAAACTCAGGTGAAATTACAAACAGCTAACTTTTTTCCAAGTAATTTTACTTGTACACTGTGCTGAGTCAAGAACCACAAAGTAGTGTCTTTACAACACTTTATTCACAATATTGCTGACAGCATTAAAGATGCCACAATAATTTCACATATAACATATCAATGAACATCCATTAAACATTAACTCTTAAACCAGTTGGTGCAACCAAGCCTGATTCAGCTAACTTCTACAGGATAAGATGCATGACCCAAGCTACCTTAGACCTGGTGGAAAAAAAAAAAAAAACTTTAATTCCTCCTTTCCAATTCAAATACCCCTTTATATAGCCATCAGTCAAACTGAGACCAAATGAATGTGAGTCTAGGTCACTGAGCACCAACAGGGGGAAAAACAAGGGGGGGTGAAGCCATAAGGCCCCACCAATGTGGCATGCTACCATGCCTTTCCCATTTAGCCAGCCTTGAGCCCAAATACCCAAGGCTAGTAAAGGAGAGGAGAGGGTTAATTCCTGAAGTAGTCCTCGATGGCCATAACAATGCCTAAATTAAACAAATCAAAAGCTAGATTAATCAAATGTACTTTGTCTCTGGCATAAAATTCAGAGTTCAGACATTCAAGAGTTTTGTGGTAGATGATCTTAAGTTCTGTCTGTTGAGACACTCATGTAACTCTGTGACTAATGAACCACCTAGTCATTTCAGTTGCTCTGGAACTTCTAACTCTTTCCCAGATGGATTCTCGGTACAAAGAATGACCAAAACAAAACCATGTTTGGATATTGTATTTGTAGCCTGTGCATATCAGAAAGTATTCTAGCTAGTAGAATTTTCTTAGGAGCCCAGGCCAAGTCATTTTCCCAGAGATGGCTTACCAAAACCTTGGGCAATATTTCCTTTGTTGCAAGTTTACACCAGATCTCCCAATACTAAAACCATAGCAGGTCTGAGAAGATAAATGAATGAACTAACCATTTGCTATGGTTGAACAAATCAAAGTGTACAGCTGGGTGGACCAAAGCTTGGATTGAGGCTCTTTTTATGAGGGAATGTCCCAACATCCAGATAACCTTATTTCCTGAAACAGAAATAAAGGTTAGTGTCTGATGTATGATAAAAAGACATCAGATACCCACCTTCCTTTTTTTGCATGACCTTAGCAGAATGACATTCCTTGGCCAAATTGGAAGTGTGGCCTATTATAAAAGAGTAGGATGAATATCCTTGAGGGTGTACACCTTGGCACCTGATGGCCTTTCATAGGAAGAGATTGATCTCTGCCAAAGTAAATCATCTGCCACCCTGCCAGATTAAAACAGGGCTCAACCTAATGCCCTCATGAGTGGTTCTGTGCATTAATTGGAAAAAGTGAACTGGGCAAATGGCCAACCCCTTTGACTTGTGTAGCCAGACTTGCTGCTCTTTATCCAATTGGTCCATTTTGAATTTCTTCATCCATGTCAGAATAAAATCCCTGTGAATAACAAGGTCAAACCAACAAAGAGCATTTAGTAATTAACTAGCATGCAATGCAACCATGTATAAAGCAACCAATGTAGCAAATGTACAATAATCAGGTACTGTATTAAACAAGCCCCAAGCAATGATGGCAAGAAGCTGTCTGATTATTGGCTTCTTGGAACTGCGTGAAGCCCCATGAATATTCTCCCAACCCTTGATCAGCCTTCTTGTCAGCCAGTGGCTGGATAATTCCTGAACACCCAAAAATCATTCCATCCATCTTAAAGCTGCTAAATGAACCCATAGTGTTTTATGTGAATCTCCTAATGTACATCTGACCACAGGGAAATGAAGCACCAACAGTAAACCCCAATTTCTGTGACAAGGGGGCAATGAACTATAGAAAACCCTGAAAGTCTAAAGTGATGAATAATAGGCCATCCTGGTGTTATTGGCCCATGATCCAGTCAGCAACGATGATGCTGCTGCTACTCCTGTCCAGTTAACCAAGCTGCCACAGGAATTGTGATGCCATATGGTCCTGCATGCTTGGCCAGTTGACAAAAACGTGGCGAACTGAAAATGGGAAAAAATATTAGCTGTAGGGTTGGGTTCACCAGGCACATGGGCACTAGAAAAAGACAGATTAATTTCTAAACTTACTAAAAATAATAACCTAATTATAGAATGAACCCATTCGAACTTGTAGGACCATTTGTTGATGGCATGGGCAGCCACTGCATTGTCCAAGTGAAATACTCTTCTACTGTTGCTCAATGTGTCCTCCCATCTAACAAGACAACCCAGATAGGGAAGATCTTCAGGAAAGTAATATCCCTCCCAATCTCTTCTAAGAGTCCAGACATTTTTAAGTGAACCGTATGCCTTGGAAGCATCTTCTCATATCAGACCCCATTGCTGCATTTGTAAAAAGATTAAGATTGCTGGAGGAAACCCAAGGGGAATGCCAAAAATACACTCTATTGAATTGGTTCAGGAACATGAACGGGAGCTGGAGGTCTTCCCTGGCCCTTTTGGCAGATGGACCTTGAAATATTTGGTCTTGTTTCATTTCAACAAGTCATAAATGGGCCGGAGGAAAGCTTTGATTGGGGAGATGGCCCCGCAGGTGAAATTCAGTAACCTGTGAAGCTGCATAATATCCCCTGTTCAAGTTTTGTTGACTGCCAGAAATTCCAAATCAGTTGCGAGACTTGTTACAGTTTATTCACTGTAAGTTTAAAAGAATTATCAATAGTATCAACTTTGTAACAGAAAGGTCAAGGCCTGGCTTGGTCCTTCTGACTGCAGAACTTTTTGAAGGTCGACATGCACTGCACTGCCCCATTCATGTCCCTCACCTACTATCAAAAAATCATCCAGGTAGTGGAATGCTGATTGAAGAGGTGTCCTGTGTTACTAACAGCAATGCAAACTCTGCTGAATACTTCGAACATAGCGCAAGCCATTGATCACCCCATGGTCATGGCAGTGTCGACAAAGAATTTTGCCTCAAACTAAAAACCCAAATAAGGATGATCCTCCTGTCTTATAAGAAGAAGCCAGAATGCAGAATGAATGCCCAACTTACAAGCCAAAATATCCTCTTCTGCTACTTAATCCAGGGAAGCGTAACATATCTTCACTTGATCTTTGTCAATAAAATCATAGACTAATACACCCGCAGGGTTCGAGAGGTGATGAATTAGCCTGAATTCACCATCCTGTTTCTTAGGAATGAGGCAGATGGCAGAACTTTTAAAAGCAGGCCAGATAGGGGTAGAAAAGAAGACATTTACTCTGCTGGCTGCTTGTTCTTTCTTGATTAACATAGCAGCAATTTCTTCATTCCCCTTAATGGATGAAAGATTTCTGACTAACTTGGAATCTAAAGTTGCCAAGGAGCCAATCTTGAAACCTTTGTGGAAATATTCAAAAAGGGTTGTGGCCACTTCTTGGTCAGGATAGTCATTAAACAGCTAGATCAATTTATCTAGTCAGATTGGGTAATGGGACTGATATGGATTGAAAAAGCTGCTTGCCTCTAGGAGAATTATCCCATACTCCCCCAAGTCCTCCTTCTAGATGAGTTGAGGGAATGCCAGGCCTGCCCCAATTATCCCCCAGCACCTGGAGGCAGAGTGAATTTCCCATAGCCAGAACACTAGTGGGTGAACATGCAAGCTGTGCAAAGGCACTCTCTGTGGTTAAAAGCCCAGCAGAACTTTGATTCCCTATTATTTCTGCCCACACTGTCCTTCTTGGAAGTGACCAACTTATCTAATGTGGCACTCAACCAAATGTCAGGGTGTCATAATTCAGACCTGTGGGACTTGTCTATTGCTTTTATTTTACAGAATCATTGATCATAATTTACCCAGCCTGAAACCTCTTTGAAATGGTGTACTTCCCTGATTGTCAAAAAAATATGCTAACAAGGGCAGAGCCTGGCTAAGATCCTTTTCTATGATCATTCCCATAAACATCATGAAACTTAGTGACCAAATATCCCAGTTTTTAACCACTACTCTCATGTCCTTGTTAAAATAATTATCAGTGTCCAAAATATGTCTTTTTTTCTTGGTATCCCCTAGGTCAAATATCTCAATGAGTTTATCTTTGAGGATCTTTTCTTTCATTCTGGCAGGGATGTGTGCCATAATGTGGGACACAGGAGAGTTGGAAACTGAAAGGTTCAATGTAGGACAAGAACTGAGTTACACAATTATCCGGATGAGGTGGGATATAATCCCTCAAAGTACTGACCATCTCAGACCCTCGCTGTATGATTGGTAAGGGTGAGGTTGCATCCTGCCCCAAATCTGCCCCTCCTACCTCCCCAGGAGTGAAAAACGATATGCCATCACAATTCTAAAGCTAGGTGAAACTCTCTAACCCACCCCTCTTCTGGCAATGAATTGATAAACTCTTCAAAGTATTCCTCAAAGCCTAGCCTCTGTCATTAACTGCTGAACACCCCCCCTCCCCCGAGTCATTACCTTCCATTTCTCTTTGTGCTTCAATCAGAGGTGGAGGATTGACCTTTGGGCCTGAGATATCCCTCTCATTTTTCCTGCATCCACCAGCTCTTCTTCAGATCTCACTGACATTCTCTTCCTGTTCTGCCCTTGATCTGCTGTCTATGCAGCCTCACTGACATTCTCTTCCTGTTCTGCCCTTGGTCTACTGTCTATGCAGCCTCACTGACATTCTCTTCCTGTTCTGCCCTCGGTCTACTGTCTATGCAGCCTCACTGACATTCTCTTCCTGTTCTGCCCTTGGTCTACTGTCTATGCAGCCTCACTGACATTCACTTCCTGTTCTACCACTGGTCTACTGTCTAAGCAACCTCAATGACATTCTCTTCCTGTTCTGCACTTGGTCTACTGTCTATGCACCCTCACTGATATTCTCTTCCTGTTCTGCCCTAGGTCTACTGTCTATGCAGCCTCCAAGTTGGAAAGCAAATCTTGTGCTTCTTGATATAGTCAAAGCCATCTGTCTTTGAAAACTGGACCAGGATGGAACCTACAAAACAGAGAAAGTTACCCTCCCCCTAAAAATACACAATCTGTTAAAAAGCTGCTGAACATCCTGAATTCCAAAAAGGTGCCAACATCCCCTGTAATCCTAGATGGCTTGTCCTGCAGAATTCTAGAATTTGAACACTTGACATACTGAAAACCTTCATTAGATTCATACTTAACCTGAATAAGAAATCATGTGTAAGAGAGGGTGACATGTTGCAGGGTTCTGGAATGTTTATGCCTTTCACACAATACAGTTCCTCTCAGCAACAAGAGCCATTATTCTTCAATGCTTTAAATATGCTGTTAACAGACAAAAATACACAACATCTATAGAAATAAGCATCGAGGCCATGTTGGCCAAAAATCTAAACCCGACAGCCTAACTTACAACTGCCCTCTACACAAAAATAACTGACTGCCCCACATACACCATCTCACAACCACAATGACCTTCCACAGTAAAACAACACAAAATATAACCCCTCCCATTTGTATATCATATAAAGACATTCAAAAAATGCCCTAAAATAAAGACCCACACTTGAAAGTCCACTTACTGAAATAATGGGGGAATCCAAACAGTGTATTGTCAACCATTCATTCAGGCCCTGAAAAATATGGTCTAGCCAAACAGACAAAATTTGGTTCATCAACGACTAAATAAAAGAAATTTCTAGTGTTGCTGCCAAGGCATGCGCATATTTTCATCAGTAATAACCAAACCATGAAACAATCATTACAGTTAAAATACACACCATAAACAGATAAATACGTCATAATCCATCCTGCCAGGCCATCCATCACAGCAGAAATAGTCCTTTAGCTAAAGTGTACACATGCCGTTATATGCTGTACATTCAAAATAGAGTTGCCACCTTTCACTTTTTGTGACAGATAATCCCTGTATTTCTCAATTTTTCATTTTTTTAATAATTGCATAAACATTTTTTTTTTCATCTAAAACACCTAACTGGTATAAGAAATAGCATAAGCAACTTAAATGCTTCAAGAATATGCTTTCAATTTAGGCAAACATAAAGTTCTGTCCATAACACTGGCCATGGAATTGTATGCTCTGCAAAATCTCATGTCTCTAAGAAAACTGTCCAACTTTGGGCCTTTGAAACATTACACCAACCCACATCCCATATAAAATTTAATTAAAGCTAAACACTAGGATTGTTACCATTGTGGTCCCTTTAAAACCTTGCTAGCTTCCCTTCCAATCATGTGAATTAACCCAGCACATTACGTCTGTAAGATAGACACTTTAACTCTTAACAGAGCCCCTTGCCTAAACCCCAGATCACATGGTATATATTTTTTTATTTTATTATTTTATTATTCTTTATATATATATATATATATATATATATATATATATATATATATATATATATATATATATATATATATATATATATATATACATATATATATATATATATATATATATATACATATAAATAACCCTACCAGTTAATATCTCAAACCAGGCATGGAAGCAACTCCTACTAAAAGGTGCTGACCGAAAATAATAAAAGTCCCCTGTTAAAATGATGAGGCCCTTGAGGCGTACTCACCTGAATAACTGCTCTAAGATGACGCGATCACGGGATTAGTCATCCTTTGAGCTGCTAACAAAACTATTGAGGGGGGGCCACAACACTCACTTTAAGATGGCAAACCTTAGGACCACCCCTTAACTCCAGCACGCGGATGATTCAACTTACAGGTAAGTTGCCCTTATGGAGGTGGAAGTGCAGTACAATGTATAAACAATGTTCGGATCTTGGAGTAATTTATGGTTGTCCCACAAATGCAAATGAAGCTACAAGACTAAGGTTCCAGAATAAACTAAAAATGCAGACAGATGGCTTTTTGGATAAAACACAGAAACATGCACAAAAGTATAAAAATAATAACAGCATTACCACACAGGTCACACAAATATGTAATCTGAATTGGAATAAAAGTTTTTTTATTCTGTTTGATGAAAAGCTCCCTCACACTTCAGAGCTCTCCACAATTCTTAGAGTCAGTATGAATATTATCTTGAGTTTTCCCTGAAAATAGGACAGTGACCTAATGGGACTAACTTGGTCAGCAAAGAATAAATACATATTTTCAAGTAGAATTAAAGAGGAATATTGGAGTACAGGTTTTCTACATCTCCACCACTCTGGAGAGGAAGCCTAATCTTTTTTTTTTTTTTTTTCCAAGTCATACTCAGCACTCCTTCTACTGCTGTGCAATTGAGCAACATGGTTATGATCTCTATTCACATTAAGTAGTGGTTATGTGCTTGTGTCTATACCTCGACAAAGTAAATTATTTGAAGAATTTCATTCACAGAAGACCAAGGAATCTTGAACACTCATGACAATAAACTGAAAAACTGAAATACACCTATGGTAAAGAGACAATAGAGACAAGAATATATGTAAATATATATTTGGAGGCAAGCCAAGTATACAATCCAAGGTTTATTAGGTTAAGTACTTTCATTCCGAAATGCTGGAACTTCCTCAGAATAAAATTCAGTTTAAAGTAATCCCCTTACATAAAAAAAAATCTTATAAGCAACAAACATTTAATTAATCAGTCATGAAATCAATTAAGTGCAACTGACCACAGTATAATGCCTTGACTTTAAAATAGGGTTAGTGGAACAAGCCTCATTGATTCCCAGGTGAACAATAGCATTCAACAGGATTTGCCATTTAAACTCACTAATTTCAAGATGCTCCTTAGTAACCTAACCCTGTGGGTCCTGTTTCACCAATTCTATAACTAAAAACTTAAAAACATGATCACTAAAACCTACATAAAAAGCATACATGATTGACATTGAGCTAAATAGCCCACCACCTTTGTATAACAAGTGTAATAACCTTGTATTTTAAATACTTTTCCATTTATCTTAAATGCTGCTGCTACTAAAATGTTAGAACATATGGAACATTTCCCACACTTAAAAGTCCCCGACCTTCTTACATTCATAATCTCCTGTTCTTTCTTAAACTCCAAATAATTCTTAAAAGTTTTATCTTTTCTAAATACAATCTGAGCCTCACTTCTCACTTTACCAGTCAGTTCACTGCCAGATAAAAAAATTCCCCAATGTTTCTTAAGATTACTAATTATTACTAAGATTCCTAATTATTGCATCACTCTCCAAAGTTTAATCTTCTTATTTGTATCTCTAGTTGATATCCCCTCAATAGAATGGTTACATATCGAATGAGTACTGCCATTTAAAATGGGGACATAAATCCCTCAACCCCTCTTAGCTACCCCTTTGTCCCTTATTCCAACAAGAAAATCAATAGGATAACCTCTCTTAATGAACAAATTGATCAGGACATCACATTTATGCTTGAAAACTTCATTTTCAGTAATCATACAAGCTAATCTGACCAATTGTCTCTTAACTACAGATTTCTTCTGATAACTGGGATGCATACTAGAATAATGGGTATTTAAAAAGGTGGTCTTTATGAAGATGTTAGAACAAAATCTACCATTTGTGTTGGTCTTTTATTATCTCAACATCCAAAAATGCAATTTTTGTTTCACTGAAAATATGTGAAAACTGTAGAAAACTTGTAGTGCTATTTATATATGTCAACAATTCCTGGCACCTTAATTCAGTACTATTCCACAAAATAAATATGTCTTCCAGGAACCTAAGATATAAAGATAAACAGTGATGGGACTCACTATTTAGAATTTATCTTTTGTCCCATTCAACCATGACCAAATTTATAAAAATTGGGGCACAAGCTGCCCCCATTGCAACCCAGTCCTTTGTTTAAAATATAACAATAACATCAAAAAAAAAAATTGTCAATACCACTTCCATAAGAACTACAATGGAATTAATCTTATCATTAGAGAAACTATTGCATTTCCTAAGATATTCCTCAAACCAATCTAAACCCACGTCATGGGGGATAAGTGAAAACAAATTCTTTACGTCAATAGTCATAAAAATAGCTTTGTCAACAAAAGGGGTATCATTGAAATGTTGCAAAAAAAAGTCATGAGTCCTACAAATTTGAGGTTTATGGGCAGTATAGTCTTTTAGACATCCATCTATCCATGTAGCAATAAAATAAAAGGACATATATGGTGGTCGTTAAGATTCTTGTGTATTTTCGGAATACCAAAAATACTAGCAATCACTGGCTTATCATTCAGCATAAACTCATAATCCCCTTTTGAGGTTTCTCCCTGCAATAACATGTCTTCCAAAAGCAAGTCAACCTTTGCAAAAGCAACAAAAATCTCATTATGGGATATCTCCTGATATGTATCGTCCATTAAAATACCAGTCATGGCATTGATATAATCTATGTGATCAAAAATCACCAAACCACCCCCTTTATCTGGCTTAATTACCTGTATGGTCTTATCAGCAATCTCAGAAAAATAGATCTTTTTCACATTGCATTAAACTGAAATATTTCTTAGAACAGGGATTACTTAAAACACTCATTTCAAAATCACAAATTTTCTCGATCATTAAAACAAGATTGGTAGAAGCTAGATTATAAACACTAGGTCTAAAAAGTGTATATGTCTTAAAACTAAAGTTGTTGGTCGTTAAAACACTAAGGTTCAATTTCTGCACAAACATTTTTAAGTCAGTGATAATGTCCACAGTGTTACTCCAGCATACTAGTACAAAGGGCAACTCCTTGGCTAAAACATTGATAAGTGTGGAATGAACTGATTTACTAGAGTAATTGTAAATACAAAAGTCACCACTCTCATTAGAAATAATACATGGCATAAACTTGTCCACATTTAGTTCATTACTGACCGTTAATTCCTGAAGTAGCTGTTCCACTGATAGGTAGTTTTTGGTTTCGCTCCCTGTTAAACATATCTCTCATGGGATTCTTGTTGCTTGACATGTAACAATGTATCAAAGAGGAATGCACTTATCTAATGTCATATAACAATTGGCAGACAGCACTAAATGCATCCAGAAACACAAATACTTTCCATCTGTCTGAGATAATAAAGGATACAGGGTTTTACAAAGGTAGTACTTGGCATAGACAACCATTCAGCATATATGTAACTAATATAGTATCAATAAAGAGATTGAATGGCAATTAATTCTTAGCTGAACTCAGTACTTGGCTTTGCAGAAGGAGTTGAATACTTCACTCTTTAAAAAAATAAATAAATAACATGTGAGATTCATGGATTTTTCTGCAGTGATTAATGTTGATGTTCAGAAGTTCTTCCCCACCATAACTTTACTCAGATATTAGAAATTCATTATTGTTTTGTGTAACCACACATTGCTGGGCAAAATCAGATGCAGTGTAACAACAGCAATGTTAAAAGGTGACATAATTTTATGAGTTTTGCAATTGCTACAAAGAAGTCCCACTACAGTCAAATCTCTTCCATTTATAATGATACATCAGTTAATTTTAGCATGCATGAATTTTTGCAGTGGAAGCACATCAACATCCCTTTAACTGCTCTATTGTCGAGCTGCTATGCATTTTGCAAGTTTATGAATTGTTATTGTGGCCGCAGGAGCAGAAACATTTATAGCATAATGTAACAGCTGTAGGAAAATGATGACTCACAACATTGATTATACTACTAACCATTCAAATGTACTCATTTTGTAAATCAAATGCATTGTGTGCAGTATGCTATACTTTGTTTATCTGCAACCTGTAGAATTTTGACACACTTGGACATTCGTTCATAATTTCACTCTTCTTTAATCCTAATTTTTGTAACACATGCATTCATATATCCTACCCCCTTGCTGCAATGTTATACTTGGTCACACTTCACTGCTTAACCACAATGATTTACATTTTCAAATATCTGTTCTGTGAACAGGCACACACTGCTATGCTATACATCCAGCTTGTCCCAAGCAGGCAGTCTGCATCTGAAGATGTGCGCCATGTGATGCTGCAATTTATGTCATGCAGGGTTGGAAGGAGGACTTATTGAAATGTTCTGTGGATTTAGGATGCTGGGCCAGGGGAGTGTCAAGCGCATGCTGAAATCTTATGTCCATCCACAGACAGCTTTCCTCTCAGAGGCTTCCAAAGTTTCTGAATAACATTGTTGAACAAAATGCTGTAACATTTCAATGTGCTTGTAAATAGCAGAGACCAGACCTGGAATTTATCATGCTGTCTGCATCCATTTATATAAGGAATCATAAAATCTCTCGACACCCATTTATAACAAATTCTCTCAAAATTTACTAACTGCTTTAATCTATACTCAAAGGATGTGAGTTCCAAAATCTAGTAGTTTTGATGTTAAAATAAATCATTTTCAGGTTTGCATTTCATTGCTGAATTTACACATTTAATGATAAGCTCAAAGCCAGTGTAGCTGATTTAACAGGTTCTGTATGCATAGCATTATGCTTGGGTACAGTTATAAATTATGCCATAAAAGTTTCAAACATGATTCAAGTTGTTTTCATAAGGTGTTAGCAAAGTAAATAAAAAGATAGTTGGATGTTTAGCTAATTTAACAAACATAGTAGGTGTAGTATGACTTTTGCATAGGTACAGATAATGCTGTATCACTTCAAAGTAGCCTGAAATTTGTTTTGAGAAAGTAGAAAGAAGTAGTTGAACATGGAATCCATTTATTTACAGCATAAAAGTTACAATGAATATATGACAGTGGAGCTCATGTGGACACCAGACTTCATGGCAATAACACTGTGGTGATGGGGAGGGCAGGCAGACAGAGAAGACATGAGCTCCCTACGGGATAATGCGGGATACATGCTCACAGTCATTGCACCCCTGATTAACACTGACATCAGAATGTTGGTGGAGGGAGTTAGCCCATAAAAACACCTCACCTAAATTACAGTATGGCTTTTTGCCTGTTTTGTCTCACTCCACAGTTCCAGCATATGGAGGGGTCTTAGAAAGAAGAGCTTTTTGATATGGGTAATAACAGGAAGTCTTTTATGGGTTGAGAAATCACAGAGGATGGGATTATAGGGAGCTGATAATGAAGGAGTATGAAATCAGAAGTGGGGTAGGATGAGGAGGCATGGCCAAGATGCCAAGGAATTAGCTGGACTTTATTGATGCTCTGCCTGAAATTATTTTTTTCTGACAGGATTTTTCTATTTTAACTCAAACATTGAAGAAATTTTCCACAACAACTTATCTTGATATTGTGAACAACGTTATCAGAAGAAATCTTAATTTTTTTCAATTATTTACCAACATATTCCCTGTCACCAGTTATAGACTGAAACAGTTGTGATTCACTCGAAGACATCTCTACAAGACATCACTATGAAAAAGGAACTTCAAACAATAATTACCAGCATTCAAGATATTTCTGTAAAGATGGATAATTTAGAGAAGATTATGGAAAATATGAAGAAAGAAAGCAAAAAATAATCTCAAAACTGATGAAACCAGTCAGGAGGAGAAGGTAACCTCACACAACACAATTCCAGTATCACATAGTCCTACCACATCAGCAAACCAAACACATAAATACACAAAAACATACTCAGAGGCTCTAAATAAAAATCTACCTAAGCAACAGAGACCTCCAAAGCAGACATCCAAGCAAACGCTACCCCAAAACAAAACACGCACAACACATAGCCCACAAAGTCAGTGTGCCAAGCAGTCACAGCCCTTAAGGCTGAATAACACACCTGATACTCTTGTAATAGGTGACTCTATTGTCAGACAGACTGACTTCCCGCTCACCAGGCTGAACAAAGATAAGGTCACAGTGAGCTGCCTGTCGGGCGCTAGGATCCGCCACATAACGCAAGCACTCAGGTCACTCCAAAGCAAATACAAATATGACTCAGTCATTGTACATGCTGGTGTGAATGACCTGAGACGTACCTCCCTGGACTACATGAAAAGAGACATAGAGGAGCTCTCTGATCATGTAGTCCACGCCGGTATGACCCTGACCTTGAGCAGCATCTTACCCTCACCTGGAATGATGCCACAGTACAAAGACAAAATGATCGATTTTAACAATTGGCTAAAATGTTGGTGTCATTCAAAGGGGATCCAGTGTCTGTCAGCCTGGGATGACATGCTCGACAAGCCACGTTGCTTCGCTAGGGACGGCTTGCACCTGTCACCCCTGTGCTTTCGGATATTGGCAAAGGCTCTTGCCACCCCCATAGTGCCTTTTTTAGGCAAGGCTCAAAAGTCAAACCCACCTCCATAGACAGCACAAGGAACAAGAAACTAAGGGTAATGCTGCTAAACGCCAGAAGTCTTAACCTCAAGATGCATGCACTCGAAGCTCTCCTCAGTATGGAGAACATCGATATCTGTGCAGTGACAGAAACCTGGTTCAAGGCTCCAGAGAGCACTCCAGCACTACCAGGTTATACCTCATATCATGCTTTTCGGCCCCAAAACCCGGACCAAACCACAAAAGGAGGGTGAGTTTCCATATTTATCAAGGATATCCACACCTCCAGGTTAGTGGCATTGCACAAAGTATCAGAGATCATCCATGTGCAACTAACAGTGGGCAAGACTGCTTTTCAGTTTATAGCATCCTACAGACCACCCTCTCAAAGTCGGGAATCCCACTCGGCTTTCCTGAAAACATTGGAGAACATGAAGATCTCTCCAAACACCATTATATTGGGCGACTTCAACCACCCAAACATAGACTGGGAGCACTACTCAAGCCCCAGCACCTTAGCCCAAAGGTTCCTGGAAATTATAAACTCAAATGCTATGGAACAACTAGTCACCACTCCCAGAAGAGGGGATAACATACTAGACCTGATCATTACCAACATGGGTACTCTATGCTCCATACCAGAAGTATATCCCTCATTGGTAAGATCAGACCATAAATTAATTTCACTGGATATCCACATCCCGACCCCACCCCCAACCCAGAAAACCACAGTGAAAAACTTCTCAAAAGCAAACTTCTCACTTCTCAAAACTGAAGTGGAATCCTTCAAGGCCCCAGGGCCAGTGGAAACTACAGCCCAAACTGCAGAATCCTCTATAAACGCATTCTACGGACATCTCCAGGAATGCATAGATCATGCTATCCCCCAAAAAAACAAGACCCAATCATCCAAAGGCAGGCACCCAGTCTGGTGGACCCCAGCCATAAATAAACTGTACAACAGAAGGAGGAAGCTACTACATGATAGAGCAAAATCCCTAATAGGGAAGGCAGCTCTGATCAGTACTAGCAAAAAATTACGATCCCTCATAAAATCCTCCAAGGCCAGCTTCGAGAGAAAAATTGCACAGGACACTAAAGACAATCATAAGGCTTTTTTCAGTTATGTTAGGAACCTGGGATGCAACTCCCAGACTTGTTCTGAGTTGATTCTAAACGACAAAAAATACACTGAACCCACAGACATCGCCAATATCCTGGCAGACAGGTTCAGTGCAAACTCCTCCACCCCTTCCCCCCAAAAGAGCAAGTATCTATCCCGGCAGAGGGCTGCCTCCCAAACATCTCTGATGCTCAGGTGAAGACTGCCCTCTCCAAAGCAAAAAACACTGCTTCCATGGGACCAGATGGCGTCCCGGGTTGCGTCCTACATGAACTTCAAGAAGAACTAATCCCTCAAATAAAACAGCTGTACAATCTCAGCCTCACTACAGGATATGTGCCCACAGAATGGCATACAGCAACAGTGGTCCCACTCCACAAAGGTGGAGCCTCTACGGACCCTGGAAACTATCGCCCCATAAGCCTGACTAGCCTAGTCTGCAAGGCTATGGAGAGGATCATCATGGAGTTCATAAAGAAAGACATTGGGGACCTACAGACACTAGATCCTACCCAATTTGGCTTCGTCAAGGGCAGATCCTGCCTTTTGAACCTGGTCGACTTCTTTGAAACAGTCACCAAAGCCATAGATGAAGGGAAGGTAGTCCACACTGGACCTAGCAAAGGCATTTGACACAATACCCCACTCAGGCATCATAGATAAGCTATCCAGCTTAAATATAAACCCCTATGTCACAAGATGGGTCGCAAACTGTCTCAAAGACAGAACCCACAGAGTGAGAGATGCTGGAGCCATGTCAGACTCAAAACCGGTCACAAGTGGCATCCCACAAGGTTCTGTCCTGGGACCGCTCTTGTTCGGTATATACTTTTCCGAGGTACAGGCCAACATGGGAGGACTATGGCTCACCAAGTTCGCAGATGACTGCAAACTGGGCACTATAATCGACTCTCCAGCTGACACAAACATCCTTCAAAAAGGTCTCACAGAGATGGATAACTGGTGCCAGAGCCATGGTCTAAAGCTAAATGCCAAAAAGTGCATAGTCATACCCTTTGGCAAAAACAATGTGCCCACAAATTACCACATAGGCGGTAACCCATTAAGTACAGAGAAAGTAATTAGGGATCTGGGGACCCAAGTTGATAGCAATCTCTCCTTTGACAACCACATTGCCAAAGTGGTTAGAAAGGCCTTCTACATAGCCCACCTCATTATGAAAGGATTCACATCTAGATCAAGAGAGGTAATCATGCCCCTTCATTCATCCCTCATCAGGCCCATCATAGAATACTATGCCCCTTTTGGTATGTACCTTACCCGACACCTGCAGCAATTAGAAAGACACCAAAAGTACCTCACCAAGAGGATCAAGGGACTCAAGCAGATGCCATATGCTGCTCGGTTAAAAAAACTCCAGCTCTACTCAGTTGCATACCGCCTACTTCGAGGCGATCTATGCCTGACATATAAAGCTATGTCCAATCCAGAATTAATGGACATGCTCCACCTCAGTAAATCTAAATCCCTTAGAGCCACATGCTCGAGGGACTTGAACCTCAGCACAGAAATAAATAGAACTTGCTGGAGGGACAGATTCATAACCCAGAGGCTCCCTTCGCTCTGGAATAGAATTCCAATTCATGTTAGGCAGAGCACCTCACTGAATCTCTTCAAGAAGAATCTTGATGAGTGGATGGGGGATCATAGGTTTGCCCGGGGATTACTTCCGTGTCACTATTAGACAGAGGCACAGTAAACTAAACCTTAAAGAGGGCACAGTATACTCAAATCAAGGGGTGGCATAAGCCAAACAAAATCAGGCTAGGCTTGTAATTGCCCCAGGGCAGATAGCCTAGTATGAACCTATGAACCTATGATGACTTAAAGGAAATTATTACTACTCACTCTGACCAAATAGCAGCTATAGAAGAATTAGTAAATGAAACAGATGGCAGGCAAATGGAAAATGCTAACCAGATAAACATTTTACTAAAACAAAATAACCAGTTACTAGAAAAGGTGGAAGATCTAAAGTGTAGATACAGAAGAAACAACATTAGGATCTATGGAGTTCCAAAAAAATGGAAGGAAATAATATGATTCTCTTCCTAAATGATTGGCTTCCAAAAATACTAAACCTCCCCGAAGCTGTATCTTTCAGAATCGAGAGAGCTCACAGGTCCCTGTCATATACATCTGCATCAAAAAATTCAACAGCTGTGAGATCCATCATTGTAAAATTCCTGTCTACACAAGCCAAAGACTTAACACTAAGAGCTGCATGGTCAGGAAATCCAGTCAAAGTCGATGGGAAAAATATAAGATTTGACAATGATTACACTTCCACTGGGATCACAAAGAGAAAAGCGCGTGTCCCACTTATTAAGACTTAAAAAAGCCAACATTAAAGCCCAGATAATGTTTATGGCCGGAATTAAAATTATCATTAAGATGGTCAAAAAATATTCAATTCTCTTGAAGAAGCATCAGCCTTTGTGAGGAAAAGCCACTTACTTGAGAAAGTAGAAGAAATGGACCTTTCTTTGCCCAGTCTGAAAAGACAAGCTGCTAATGGTAAAATAACTACAGCTGACAAATCTAGTAAGAAGCTTAAGGGGAAATAGAATAAAAACCATCACTTTCTAAACTTATTAACAAATACTACATCTGAAAACACAGGATACAAATGGAATCATAAGGCACAAACTTACTACGTATTTAGTAAATATATATATATATATATATATATATATATATATATATATATATATATACATACTTAGGCCTGCTTTCTTCTATATTATCTTTTTCTATTTCTCAATACTGCTCTCCTCTTTCTTTTCTTTCTTTTGTTTTTCATTCTTTTCTTTTTATTTTGCATAATAACATATACAGTTGCTAAGTACTTCAATATAAACACACTTGTTTAAATATTTACTTAAAAATAAGCTGCAGTAATATAAACACCTTACAGAAAACATTTATTATGCAGGCTATGCATTACATCAATGGTAACATAGCACTGCTATCCAGTACTTATTGATTCTTTTTTCTTTTCCATCTATTCACACTGTTCTATTAATCCCACAGACACAGTCAGCAAATGACAATAGCCTTCAAACAACAGCGTCACACAGTATGCAAATGATACACACTACTTCCATTTAAACTTATTACAATTAGCACACTATACCCATTATATAAAGCTATAATAAGATTTCTACACAAAGTATACATCTGTTGTGACCATACAAACATTCCACACAGACTTTTGGCTTTATAAATTAACATGAGATAGACAGCAGAAATGTCTTTATTTAATATGTAAATAGTGCTAATTTTACATTAAAAAGTATGTTAAAGCTGAGAGAAGTGGATGGGAAAGAGGGCTGTAAAATGCACGGATTTACTGTTCAAAAATAAGTATTTTAAGCATTTTACTGTATGCTTTATTTAACTCTCTCTGCCTGTTTTTTTCTTTTTTTTGCTATGCACGACAGCCATACAACATTTTGAGCACAATTTACTTGTTTAAATTACCTTTGTGCTGTATTTTGCCACCAGAAATTCAAACAGCTTCAGAAGAACTCTTTTTCAAGCCTAGAAGACTTCCTGCTTGTTTGTAAACTGATTACATCACTGTAACAGCACAAGTAGATGTGCATCTTGACCTTTGACCACTCAGCATGCTCAGATGATGTTATCTGAGGAGAATAAGGAAGTTAATGCCACAGAATTGCCGAGAACAAAAGGACTATTAAGAAATGAAAGGATTTGCTTTAAATAAGTGCTAAATGCTGCACATTGTTATAGAAACGTTTTTTTTTTTTTTAGGGTTCCTATTGGAACACTGAATTTTCAATTGTTCAAATCACTAAAGGTCTAGCTTTAATGATCGAACAATTGAAAATTCAAAACCTGCAAAATCAACATTACAAAAAAAAAAAGAAAGAAAAAGTAAAGGGTGTAAGCAGGGGAGCTCCCCCCACACTCCCCGCTACGTATATATACCAACTCCGAGATCGCGCTACAGTGTAGGAAAGGGAAATCTTCCTTTTTCCGCACCATACTTCATTAAAGTGCGATCTCGGAGTTGGTATGTGAAGGGTACGTCTTCTTTATTTTATTTATTTATTTATTTTTTTAATTTCAAAGTTATGGAACTTGGATCATATGGTGTTGACCATATGGAATTCTAACTTCCATAACTTCGATTTTGTAATAGGTAACCTTTTTTTAATGGTAAATGATATTTTGACTTTGTTAAAATGTATATTCAGTGTTTTACTTGTAACAATGCAGATATTTAAACAAGCATTTAACTGAAGTTCACAGATAGGTTTGCAGAAAGGCTTCTATGTGTTCAGTTAATGAAAATATTTAACATACAGGAAGAATTTTTTTTTGTCTGTTTCTCTCCTTTTTTTTTTATGACAATTATTGTGCTTTCCTCAGTTCAACTGACTTATCTATATCCCCAGTTCAATGAAAGTAAGATTTTATGCTCAACTTCTGAGAGACTTGCTTGGCTATAATCACCTGCATTAGAAGCTGAAGTTAAGTACAAACTTGCAGTTTTAAAAGTACTGTTTTTCATTTTTTCTGTACCTAATTTTGTGTTTCACTGAATAGTGTGTGTGTGCTGCGTCTCTCTCTCTCTCTCTCTCTCTGCAGTTTGTTCCCACCCAACCTCCCTGTTCTTGTTTTGGTGTTAGTGTTGGTGGCTATGGAATTGCCCGCCCCTCCTGTAAGTCTGTATTTGACCACTCCTCCTGAGTCCATATCATTTGCTCGCTTAACCGAATACAGTGAGATCATATTCTGAGTCTAGTGTTCACTCTACTTAATACAGAGAGAAGATTTGAGAAGGCCAACCCACTTAGGTTCTTCCTTCCTTTCTCCTTGCACTTTACTAACAAAAAAAAAAAAACATTACACTTTATTCATCTGCTTTTACTGTATTTGTGTTTCCTTCTACTTTATTTTGATTTTGCCTCTTCTTAAAAATAATCTATTTTATTTATTCTGCTGCATTTATTATTGCTTGGTAGTAGTCTGATTAAATTGTAACTGTTATTCTAAATCATTTGGTTTAAGCACTTGGGCTTCATACTGGTTGCTTTACATTAAGAAGGTTTGTGGTATGCACTGTTGTGGCAGGACAGGTAGCTTACATCCTTCTAAGCTGGAAATTGCTGACTGAAGGCTCAGTGTCTGCTGTTCTAAAAGTGTATTAGTTCTGGTTTAAGCACTTGGGCTTCAGGCCAGTTATTCTACATTAAGAAGGTTTGTGGTCTGCACTCTTGTGGGAGGAGAGGCTGGATTCTGCCCTTCTGAGCTGGGAATTTCTGGTCACAGGCTTATTGTGCATGCTTATTTGAACTGTTTCTTTCTGAAATTGGCGAGCCTTGTTGCTGTAGCATAGGAGCAGATTCAGGCCTGCTGAATCTAGCTTTGTTTGTATAACTTGCACACTGATCCCGGCCACCTTTTTTTGGAGAAGGTTACCCTGCACCCTAGTAGTAGAACTTGTCTGATTGAAGACTGCTGGAACAGGCCTCAGTTTTGAACTTTTTTCTGGTTAATTGGGTAACTTGTTTAAAAAAGTTTGTTTGTTTTCTATTGTTTATATATATATATATATACATATATATATATATATATATATATATATATATATATATATATATGTGTGTGTGTGTGTGTGTATGTATATATATATATATATATATATATTGCACTTTATTCATCTGCTTTTACTGTAATTGTATTTCTTCCTACTTTATTACTAGAGGCATTGTCTACAGCTCTGAACTGAGATATATAACAATAAGCATCCTGTTCTGTGCTTTTAAAGTGTTTTTTTTTATTGTATCTGCTTTATTTTCTGGAAAAAATATACTTGTTTCTCACCTTTCTAAGCTAGTATAGTCCAGTTTTCAGGTTAGTGCTGAATTCAGGGCTGTGTTACAAATCTCTGTGTTTGCCCATACCTTTCTTGGATAGAAGGAAGTTTCTCTGTTCACCTGTAAGAGAGGGGAGCTTTGAGCAGACTATCTGTCTCTGGAGGAGTGGTTTTAGCCCAGAAATTTGTAGTTTATTGGCCATTTTGGGCTAATTTCTATCTCTTTAATTTCCCGGCTATAAAAACCGCATTTGCCTGGTTTTGCATGCCGGACAGCACTGTTAGCTAGGGTATAACTATTCCCGGCTCCACAAAGTCTCCTCTTCAATTTTGCCCTTGGAACTAGACAAACTTTCAACTTAAGCACTGAAGCCCTTCATTTCTCAGCCCGGCACTTGCTCAAAACTCATAGCAAGCACTTATAAGCCCTAGCACTAGACCCCCTATACTGTACAGAAGGACAAGGCTCTCTATTCGACCTTACCAGCTATTCAGTAAAACAGTTCACTGTACCTATCCAGGCATGTCCAAAGGGCAGTTTCAGGTATACTCTCCAGTCCAACTGGTGAATCTGGTCATTCTGAGGCAATATTACAACTGCCTCATGTACACAGACAACCCTCTCCTCCTACCACCAAACACTAATACATGTGAGAGATGCAATTATACAGCCAAACTGGAGGCTAAGCTCTCTCAACCCAACACTGGATCTGACAGTCAAGAGAAGAAGGGAAACTGGCATCACACCACCAGTCTCACATAGACCCATTAAACCAGCACTGGCAAAAAACACACATAAATACATGAAAACATACTCGGAGGCTCTAAATAAAAATTTGCAAAAGCAACAGAGACCTCCAAAGCAGAAATCCAAGCAACCTCCACCCCCCAACACAAACCATGAAACACATACTTCACAAAACCAGCGTGCCACACAATCACAGCCTTTAAGGCAAAATAGCATACCCAACATACTAGTAATAGGTGACTCTATAGTCAGGCACACTGACATCCCACTCACTAGGCTGAATAAGGAGAAGGTTACTGTTAGCTGCCTGTCAGGTTCCAGGATCTGCCACATAACACAAGCACTCAGGTCACTTCAGAACAAGTACAAATATGACTCAGTCATTGTCCATGTTGGTGTGAATGACCTGAGTCGTACCTCCCTGGACTACATGAAAAAAGACATGGAAGAGCTCTCTGATTATGTAGCCCAGGCCACTATGACCCTGACTTCGAGTAGCATCCTGCCCTCACCAAGAATGATACAACGGTATAAAGAAAAAATTATCAATTTCAACAATTGGCTAAGTTTCTGGTGTGATTCAAAGGGGACCCGATGTCTGTCTACCTGGGATGACATGCTCGACAAGACATGCTGCTTAACTAGAGATGGTTTGCACCTGTCACCTTTAGGCTTTCAAATACTGGCCAAGGTTCTTGCCACCCTCATAGTGCCTTTGTTAAGCAAGGCTCAAAAGACAAACTCACCGCCGTAAATAGTGCAAGTAACAAAAATCTGAGGGTAATGCTACTCAATGCCAGAAGTCTAAACCTCAAAATTCACGCACTTGAGGCACTCCTCAGTATGGAGAGAATCAATATATGTGCAGTAACAGAAATCTGGTTTAAGGCACCAGAGAGCACCCCAGCACTACCACGCTACAACTCATACCATAAATTTCGGCCACAGAACCCGGACTGAAATACAAAAGGCAGGGGAGAATCCATATTCATCAATGATACCCCCACCTCCAGGTTAGTGGCACAGCACGATGCTTTAGAGATCATCCACGTGCAACTAACAACAGGAAAAACTGCAATTCAAATTGTAGCTTGCTACAGATCACCCACCATGTCCCAGGACCCCCATTCCACATTTCTGGAAGCACTGGGAAACATAAAGTTCCTACCAAACACCCTAATATTGGGTGATTTCAACTACCCAAACATTAACTGGGAGAACTACTCAACTGCTAACTCTCTTGCCCAACATTTCCTAGAATTTATAAACTCAAATGCTCTCAATCAACTGGTCAACACTCCCACCAGAGGTGACAACATATTGGACCTGGTCATCACCAACATGGGCGACCGGTGTTCCACACCAGAGGTCAAACCCTCACTGGTTAGATCTGACCATAAACAAATCACTTTGGATATCCACATTCCGACCCACCCCCAGATAAGGAAACCATCATGAAAAACTTTTCAAAAGCAAACTTCACGTTACTTAAGACTGAGGTGGAAATTTTCAAAGTCCCCATGCTAAAGGATAACACTGTCCAAGCTGCAAAATCCTTTCAAATGCATTCTACGGTCACCTACAAGAATGCGTGGATTGTGCTATCCCAAGCAAAACCAAGACTCACTCCTGCAAGAAAAGGCAACCAGTCTAATGGACCCCTGCCATAAACAAGCTATACAACAGAAGGAGGAAACTAGTACAGAAAAGAGTAAAATCCCAAGAAGGGAAGACATCCCTGATCAGTATCAGCAAGAAACTACGATCCTTCATAAAATTGTTCAAGGCGAGCTTCGAAAGAAAAATTGCCAAGGACTCCAAAGATTATCACAAGGCATTCTTTAGCTATGTCAAGAATCTAAGTGGCAATGCTCAGATCTGCTTGGGGTTGTGTCCCAGGCTGCATCCTACACGAGCTCAAAAACAAACTAATTCTTACCAAAACACACTGTTCAAACTCAGCCTCTGCACAGGCTACATACCCATAGAGTGGCACACTGCAATGGTTATTCCACTCCACAAAGGTGAGTGAAGCCACAACAGACCTTGGGAACTATCTCCCTATAAGCCTGACTAGCTTGGTCTGCAAGGCTATGGAGCGCATCATCATGGAACTCATTAAGAGAGACATTGAAAACCTCCAAACACTGGACCATACCCAGTTCGGCTTTATTAAGGGCAGATCATGTCTCCTAAACCTGGTGGACTTCTTTGAGACAGTTGCCAAGTCTATAAACGAGAGAAAAGTGGTACACACAGCATACCTAGACCTCACAAAGGCCTTCAACACCATTCTCCATTCTGGTATTATAGACAAGCTCTCCAGCCTGAACATAAACCCCTACGTCACAAGATGAGTTGCCAATTGGCTCATGGACAGAACCCACATGGTGAGAGTTGCAGGAGCTAGGTCTGACTCTAAACCGGTTACAAGTGGCATTCCCCAGGGCTCAGTCCTAGGACCCCTCCTGTTTGGCATATACTTCTCAGAGGTACAGGCAAGCACTGGAGGACTATGGCTGACCAAGTTCGCAGACAACTGCAAACTAGGGGCTATAATTGACCCTCTGGCTGACACAGACATCCTCCAAAAGGGTTTCACTAAGACAGATACCTGGTGTCAAAATCATGGCCTCAAGCTAAATGCCAAAAAGTACATAGTGATCCCCTTTGGAAAAAGCAAAGTACACACAAACTACCACATAGGTGGTAGCCCCCTAAATACAGAAAATGTAATAAGGGACCTGGGGACCCAAGTAGATAGTAATCTCTCCTTTGATAATAACATTGCTAAAGTGGTTAGAATATCCTTCTATGTGGCCCACCTAATCACAAAAAGGCTTGCATCCAGATCAAAAGAGCTCATTGTGCCCCTCTACTCATCACTTTTCAGACCCATCATAGAGTACAATGCCTCATTTGGGATGTACCTTACAAGACACCTGCAACAGCTGGAAAGACCACAGAAGTACCTCACCAAGAGGATCACTGGCCTCAAACAGATGCCCTATGCAGGTTGACTGAAGAAACTCCAGCTGTACTTGGTTGCATGCTGCCTACTCAGAGGTGATATCTGCCTGACATACAAGGCCATGTCCAACCCAGAATTGATAGACATGCTCCACCTAAAGAAAACCTTATCCCCTCAAGCTAGATGCTCTAGGGATTTAAACCTCACCACAACAATAAATAGGACATGCTGGAGGGAAAGATTCCTGCCCCAGAGACTTCCCATGCTTTGGAACAAGATTCCAATATACATTAGGCAGAGCTCCTAGCTAACACTCTTCAAGAGAAACCTTGACAACTGGATGGGAAACAGAAAGTTTACCCCGGGAATCACTTCAGTGGCTTTGCTGGACAGAGGCACAGGGAACTAATCTAAGGGTGTGGCGAAAGCCCTCACATTCTGGTTAGGATTATAAATGCCTTTGGGCTTATAGCCTAGTACCTACCTATAAACCTATGAGCCTATGTATGCTTTTAAAAGACTAAGGTTCTTATTTAACTACAATCTGTAAAAAAGTAGCAGCTCTCATAAATTTACAGACAGAGTTACTTACTAGTTTCTAGATACCTGTTTTGTTACCTAGCTTTAATAACTAACCTTTTTGAGCGTAGATTATTCTAAGATATATATGCACAGGTCAGTAATCATGAACTTTGGTATACATTTGTAATTCATATGCATTGTTCTATCTAGGAATACATAGGTATAGCTCTATATGACTAGCACACAACTACCCTTTTAATATGCACTTAGATATGTGATCTCTTTACATTTTGTTGTGATCACCCTTCCACATGTATTGAGACATTTCTATTGCTGACAGCAATTTTGTAACCTGTTACATTATGTTTTCATAACAGTGTATAGGGGTCTGAGGTATTCAAACCTACTTTACCTGTGTATCTATAGCATTTGCTGTTCAACTGCTGCATATTACTGTGTTGTCTGTGCCATTTATACATATGCATATTTATAGTTGTTCCTAGTATAATATGTACAGAAGTCGGACATTAGTAATTTCTTCTTTTGTTATTGCCAGGACTTGCAATACCTGTTCTCATTAATTTATAGAGAGAGTTACTTCCTAGTTTTTTTGGATAGCTCTTGTGTTCTCTAGTTTAATACATGTGCATTTGTGCATTACTTTAAGAAGACAAGATGTTTACACAGGAAGAAGATTATAGTCCCCCTACTTATATTTTTCAGACAAAGTAGACTTTCATCCCATATGGTTGCATGATTTGTTTCACACTGTTTCATGAGATGTTCCCTTTGTAAAGTCTGTGCTTCCTGCTTGTACTAGCATGAGATTCTGTCAGATACTGTAGTCACTTCTTGCATCTGAAAGCATTAGTAAATGATCTGCTGACTCCACAGACTGCAAATAGCCATAATTTTAGAGCTCTAGTCTACTCAACATCATCCCGCTTTTCCAATGAAAGAAAATAGTAACATCATATAGATGCAGGGTATTGAGCCAAGTACGGATTTAAGTGATTTGCTTAATTTTAATATTTATCTGAAATCTTAATAGATTTTTACTTACAATTGTTGATAGTTCCATGTTTTTTTATTAACTCTATCTGGAAAATGTTTTAGACTCATAGCTAAACATAAGCTACCTAAAGGCATTACTATTCTCCTACTCCTGTAACAATACACTAGGTCTTTTGTTTTAAAATAACTCTCTGATTTGGTTGTACAAAGATAATTACTTCTAATATACATAATTACCACAAATAATCTATTAAATTTAATTTTACACATTTTGATATTTCACTACTCAAATCAGTAACAATTCTAAGGAGTAGCCTTTTATTTTTTTTCACTTCTTATTACATTCTATGCAGCTATTGTAATGGCAGTAAAACAGAACGGACATAGATTACTGTTCTTAGGATGGACAAAGGTGGTTTTGAGGAATTTCTCATTAAACCAAGAAATAAATATTCCATGTTTAGACTTGTAAATAGTTTTAAATGTTTAACAGCTATACTCAGTGTTCATGTTATGTTCATAACAGAATTTTTACTATCTAACAAAATCTATAGGAATGTTTTCTTATAAATGTTTGTCCTTAAATGTAAATGGACTCAACAATCCTATAAATAGAGAAAGCTTAACCAAGTATTTGAAAACTAAGAAAGTAGATATTGCATTCTTGCAAGAAACTCATATAATAGAAGAAAATTTGAATAAGATGTCTTTCAATGGCTACTCTATACTTGCAGAATCTCATTTTTGGACCAAAAGAAGAGGCACCATGATATTGTGAAGGAAAACACTACCAGTACCTAAAATAATCGACACATATTCAGACAAAAATAGCATGTTCTGCTTAATTATTATAGAAATAAATAAAAAACTAATCACATTAGCCAATACTTATTCAATAGCCGGTATCAGTGCTGCAACAGTGAATAAATATCTTGATTTACTTGAAATCAAATCTAAAGGAGAAATAATATATGCAGGTGATTTTAACTGTATTCTCTCCAGAAGTGACACTACTAAATGTGATAAGTTTAAGATATCAGCACCTGCTAAAAGATTGAACAACTTCATCAATAATTCAAATATGAGATATTTATGAAAAAATAGAACCCAAATCTGTAAAAATACATACATTACTCATACAGATTCGGTACACAAAGTACCATTGAGAACGTATTGGCTACAGATTATGTATTCTCAAAAATTCAGGAAGTTTTCCTTAGCTCCTGTCCAATGTCCGACCGCAACGCTATTTTCTTTAAAATCAACATGAAATCTAGTCATACCTGCATACATTCTTAAGCTATCCGGGTTTAAGGAATGGTTACTGAAACAAATTAAAATATTTCTAGACACAAATGACAATGATAGTACTTCTAAAGTTATTTTCTGGGATACGCTGAAATCTTACATTTTTGGTAAAATCAAAACCTGGTACCTAAACAAACAAAAGGAATGGGATAGTATGCTATCAAGAATACAATCAAAAATTGATGAACTAAAAAGAAATCTAAATAATAAAGACATAAACACAAATACAGAACTGAAACAATTAAACCTTGATTACATGGAAATTCTTAATCACAAAGTGGCAATACATTTAGAAAGAATAAAATTACAGTCTTACTCTGTTAACCCAAAAAACATGCATAGACTAGCTGTGAAATCAAAAAACTTAACCAATGCTAAACATATAAGGAAAATTGTTGATGAAACTAAAACTAAAATTGTAACTTAGAAGAAATTCTTGAGACTTTCAGAAAACACTACAAAATAATAAATAACACAAATCCAAATATTAATAACAATGCACCAAAAGATAACTTCTTAAATGAGAACATAGGCAACAAGCTATCAATAGAACAGAATACCAAACTTCTCAAACTAATAACATTAAGTTAACTAAAAGTGAGGATTCAAAGCCTTAAGAATAATAAAGCCCCAGGATTAGATGGATTAATAGGAGGAATTTATGAAGTACTCACAGACGATACATTAAAGATACTTTTCCAAGTTTTTGAGGAATTTAGGAAAAAGACAAGCTCATTCCCTTACTGGAAATATGCCATGATTTCCCCTATCCTAAAACATGACAAAGACCCCAAAATAGTAACTTCATACTGTCCCATTTCACTGTTAAATGTGGACTATAAATTGTTTGCATCAATATTAGCTAACAGATTAAATCAACTGATGCCTAGCAATAATAGGTGATGATCAAACAGGCTTCATACTAAATAGAAGAGTACAAGACAATGTTATCAGGTTCCTTTCCTTAATAAATCATGCTAACAGAAAAACAAAAGAACTATCAATTATTAGCCTAGACTTAAGGCTTTTTACTTTATAAATTGGTCCTATTTATTTAAAGTATTAGAAGTATTAATTTCTCCCCTGACTTTATCAATATAATTAACAGACTCTATGTTAACTCAATATCATACATCAAAATCGGTGCTTTTTTATCAGGTCCGCTCAACATCCTAAAAGGTTTTAAATAAGGCTGCCCTCTCTCCCCCTTATTATTTGCCCTATCAGTAGAACCTCTAGCTAACTCCATAAGAGCAAATTCTAATATAAGGGGATTTTCGGTTAATCCAAGCAACAATTCTAAAATACAACTTTTTGCGGAAGATGTCATGCTAACAATTGGAAATATATATTCCTCTATAGATCATATAACAAAATCCCTGCAAGTTTTTGAAGAGGTTTCAGGCCTAAGCTTTAATCACACCAAAAGCCAAGAATCAGCCATGTTTGGCATTACAGAAGCTGGAAAGATAGGGGAATAGCATTCCTAAATTTAGAACTTTATGTGGAATCGTCCATACTTAATGTGATGAGCCAATATTTCTAACTGGAAAAATCTCCATGTAAGTATCTTATTATCCGACATAGACACAACTATTGACAATAATATGTTCTCAGAAAATAAAAAAAAATCTTCCTTGTTGTCAAAGACCATTTCTACAATACCAATCAGAATAAAAAAAAAATCTCTCTTTTCACTAATTATATATTAGATAATTTTAAAAAGATAATAAACAAAAATCATATGATAAAACGCTTAATATTTTTAACATTTCCCATAGCATACACAAAGACATGTCTGGACTCTTTCAATGTATCAAAAATAAAAGTAATGAAAGAAAATGGTTTAGTTTTCTGGCACCAGTTTCTATGCAATAATAATATCCATGAACCATGTTCTCTTATGGCCAGGTATAACAAAAAGCATAACAACTGGTTGAACATACACATATTTAGAGAATACATAGTTAATGAACTTAAAATGTCATATCAACACAACTCCTATACCTAAAATACTTTCTCTTTGTGAAATAAACACTTTGCACATTAATAATATTCTATCATTGCCAAGTATACATAAATCTTTAAGAGCCAATATGCAAATCCCAGAGGACTCCTTATGGAATTTCACAGAAAGAATAAACAAAATCCATTTTTTCAGATAGTGAATTAGTACTTAAATCAATTAGCAGCACAACCTCATCCACTTCTTGGAAAGTCTTCACTTGGAAATACATCCATAGGAGCTTTACTACCCCACAAAAGATGGACTTGATATCAAAAAATAATCAATAAATGTTGGAGATGTGAGGAAATACTTTGCGCAGATTGAATACACATGATTCTTACATGTAAAATAGTAATTCCATTCTGGATAGAGTTCAGAAATTTCATAAAAGCATCGTGGTCAGACAAGTGTGAAGTATCTGACTCATTATTACTGTTCAATGCACCGTTACCAGCACATATCCCCAAAATACAGGTGCACCTTCTTTGGTCCTTGCTTGCAATTGCAAGAAAAATCATTACGTCAAATTGGAAGTGTAAAAAAAAATCCTATCCTTTACAGATTTTTTTACTGTTAGCTAAACTTGTATGTAATAGGGAGTTGCAAACTATTTCAGAACAAACTACTAAGATAACACATAAGAAATTAACTTGGTTAAAGCTTGAAAAATTACTAGGTAAAATGTAATCACAAAAAATGACATGACATCTTTTATGGACATTGTAAATAGTTATTGTTCCATGTTATGATGTTTTTAAGACATGTATTTTGTATATTTATATATCACATTTCTTGTATTATTTTATTTAATGAAAAGTGGGGTAGGATGAAAAAGAAATGACTGCTAAGTAGCACCTCTTTTTCTTGTTGCATATTGTATTTTTTTATTCCACAAAGGACAGTTTTTTTTATTGTACACAATTTATTTTAGATATCCTTGTTACCTCCATGTCTGATGACCATTAAGCCTTCCCAGTATGTCTAAAACCCATTCAGTCACTCATGCTTGGTGTCCGAAGTACAGGAACAAAAGGCAATCCATGATAGCCTCCCAGGAATGAAGATATTACTAGGAAGGCCTTATGCCTGCCAGCAGTGACAGTTGTGGGCATAAGCATCAAAGCAGGGTGTTGTATGTCTTATCTTTGTTTGTCCAAGTTTCCACCCATATATTAAGAGTGCTATCATCACCAACTTGGGAATTTCAAGCCCATGCTCACTGTCTCGGTGATTTTGGTACTTACAGGTCTTCATTGCATAATAGTGATCAGTCTATAGGAACTATTCCTCCCAACTCCAGGCAGTGCAAGTCACTCAGTCCCCTATACTGGACTCCTATACCAGTCTTTTTCATTTATCAAGCCACTATTAAAATGTAGGTCTCACAGACAAGTCATTGTCCATTTATGCAATAAGAATGAGCCATTTAAGTAGATGTTAATATTATATAACACAATGCCAGTATTCTTAGCTGAAAATGTTGTGTCATTGAAGATAGTATCGCAATCTGTTTTCATAAGTATGTCATTTAGTGCATTGCAATCCCCATTGGTAAAGTCAAAGAGGATGATTTCTTTATGAATGATTTTGATTTAACTCTTAAGCTAAAGATGATTGCACTGTGATATGTGTTAATTACAGAAGATGTAGCCTTGGTTGAGGAACAAAAAGATACAGTGTATGTTAGTGTGATGCTTAGCTATCACTATCCATAGCTGAATTTCCTACTATTTGTTCCAAACTGTTTTTATTAACATAGTTTATTTTTTTGGTCAAATTTGTTTAATAATGAGTAGTTTATCCAGTAAAAGTCTGAGTATTAATAATTCCCTATTAGGATAATTTTTTTTTTTCGCCAAATTATACATCACAGGTTTTAGTCAGGAAATACTCATATTATGCATGGGAGACACATGGTATATAGAAGGTAACTATAATATTGCATGTAGTACCACTAATATTACTTTTTGTATAAGGTATTTCCAGTCCAAAGATTTTATTGCATCTGTATTTTAGGTTTTATTTTACAAACATTGAGATGCCACTAACAATCCCAACAGATCTGCAGCAATGTGAGGAAGTAAACCATATTTACATAATCATGCAGATATTAATATCTACCAGAGGAAAGTTTTGAAATTACCAATTTCATTACTGAGTCCAGCTACTTTTTTCTGATAAACAACTTCAGTGCTAGAGATGTCATTTGTAAGTAAGTCAATGGAAACTGATTTGAATGCCCCTCCCCACCTGCTACAGCTTAAGAGTAATCTAACTTATTTCTGGGTTGACAAATAAGGCATCTATTGTTTATCTTGTCAGTCATGATCATGATAGCCTTCCAATAGGTAGATTAATAATCAAATAGAATTGGATGTTACCCCACCCATGTATTATAAGAATCCCTCACACTGCTTGAATGTTCTTTTCTTAATGATTGAACAGTAAAACATCTGCTAGTGAACTCTGGAGGATAAGTATGAACATATGGGAGTATAAGGAGTGAATACATTTACAGGGATCCTGTTCAGTTCTACCTTACAAGAAATTTTACAACCGTTTAATTTCAGAAGTATTACCATTACTTCTCTATGTAGGTAGACACAGGCCTGTTCAAAATGTCTTCAGTAGGTTACTGTTCATCCATTATGCACAGGTTTTGAGTGGGATCCATAAAAAAAGGACTGTTTCTAACCCATGTTTTTTTTTCTGAGACCATGGTGATAACTTCAGAGATGTCCATTCTAGTCACGTTAGGACTTAAATTGTCTTTTGATAATACCTTCCACTAGAACAACAAAACTTAAATGCAGAAGTGAGTCACCAAGTATCAATTGCTGCTTTATTGATTTTCTTATAGAGCTGCTTAATAACTGACTTGCTGTAAAACAGACTAGCCATTGCATTTTTGAGACGTAATAATAATTAAGCTGATGGGTAAGGAAGTAATGTGAGCTGTGCCAGCAGGAGTGAGGTTATAACACATAGGGTGGGGGTGGGGGGGCTGTGATGCTGTGGACGTATTTAAACAAATAGGACATTATGAGATACAGCTGTGTGACCAAAGTAATTTGAACCAAATGCTGTTCCTTTGAATATAAATGGCTGAAAACTTTTTTGATAGAGTTTGACTTTTTACTCCATGGCTGCATGCCCTTGGAGTTGGCATATACAAGTTGGAGTAAGGTAAAGAGTCTACCCCCATATGCAGGGTTCTAAGATGGGGGGCGGATCCCTTAAAAAAAATCAATATTTATAAAAATTGGCAACAGTGTTATTGGCTGTTCACTTTCAACTGAAAACCATTTGGTATTTTGATCACTCAACATGAATCTGAAAATTATACTGTCTATCTGTCAGAAATCTTTCATAAGAGGACATGGCCAGGATGTGACTAGGGTAGCAGCACTTTTCTCCTGCTCTGCTTCTACATACATTTCTACCAGGAAATTATATTTGTAAACAATTCTAACCAACTTAATTGAGTGAATTTCAATAAATCTTGCAGTGCCTGAGGATTGTATCAAATATTTTTTGTACATATTCCATTATTTTCCTGTCAAATTCTTTGGGGGAAATATTCTGTATCCAGCCTTATAATGAGTCATACAAAGGTAACTTCACAAGATTCTGTAATTAAAAAAGTGATTGATTCAGTACTAACATTCAAGAATTATCACTTAAGATAAATACATTAGACAGAAAAATTGAAGATTTTAAACAGAATTGTTCCAAACAAATGGAACAAATCAATGAAGCTCTGCAGATATCAGGCATTGAAGATTCTTTAAATGACATAGAAGAAAGACTAAACGAAGATGAAAACAATATCGAGCTCCAGTTAAAGCAAAATATTCTTCTCATAGCCAAACTTGATGACCTTAAAAACAGATCTTGTAGGAATAACATCCATATATTTGGATTATTTGAAAAATTGAAGGTAATAATATGATTCATTTTTTGTCTTCCTGGCTCTCTAAAATTTTAGATTTACCAGAAGCAGTTTCATTTGGAATAGAGAGAGCACATAGATCCTTAGTTACAACTGCATCTAAAAACAGCACTTTTCAGAGGCGTATTATTATTAATTTATTTTTCTCCCAAGATAAATCACTTGTTCTTAAGGCTACCTGGGCTAAATCACCATTCAAAATAGATGGATGTAACATACGTTTTGACAGTGACTATTCTGCAGCAGTAATATCCAAGAGAAAACAATTTCTTCCTCTTATTAGAGAACTTAAGAAAAAACAAATAAAAGTACATCTACTGTTTCCTGCCAGATTAAAGACTTTCCTTTCAGATGAAACTAAACTATTCAAAGATCTGATCTGTCATAGCTAAAAACTAATAAAATATTAAAGCAAACTGAAGATATGGATTGATCCATTATATCCTTGAAGAGACAAATAAAGAAAACAATGGATGGAAGGTAGATGGAAAGAAGAAATTAAGAGACAAATGAATGGATTCTTAATTTATATATAAAGAAAATAAAGTGCTAAAGATTGCTTTTCTCCATATATAAATATATATGTTCCTTATCTTCATATTTTTAAACACTACTGGAAAAGATCTTGTACTCATCTATAACATAAGCAGAAGTTAGACAATCAACAAGAAGTGTGCCATTACAAGGTAACCTAAACTTTTTATGTTATATTTGCCTATTTTATAAACAACCAATACTTCCTTGATATGTTATAACAAAATATTATTAGGCCTTTTTAGTCTCAATCCTTATTTGAGTCCATATAACCCCTGTACCAGAATTTAGACTGTGGTGTTGCACTAACAGTTGGTTACCGTTAAGCAAATGCATGCTTTCTGTCTGCATGTCAGCTGTAGTTGCATTGAGTTTGATTACATTAGTTTATATATCTAATTATCTGCATTGTCTTATTCCCATAAATGGGAACTTATTTACTAAAAAGTTGTCTTATTCTCATAAATGGGAAATTATTTACTAAAAAGGAACTTATGCTTCAAGTGGCATTTCATGTTCTAAAAGCATTAACAGTGAAAAAATGACTTACAGGGGATAAATAGACAGACATTTTATGAATGTAGATGTGGCCTTGCCTTACTGTAGTTCAGTATAACATTTGAGGAGTTGTTTTACCATTACTAACAGTATATCCTGAAAGTCGTTTACCTTTTTAATGCATGGGCTTTGATAACGTGTAGTAGCTGTTGTGCATTACCAGATGAATTCCTATGTTTGTTTTTGGGGGAGGGGGTTCATTTCATTCTTTGTGGATATATTTCATGTTATAGTTCACAAATGAAAGGTTTGTGATGCTTGGAATAGATTTAAAATAATCTCTCCTTATAGATTTGTTATATGTGTTCCTTAGTCTTGATAATGAGATGAAACACTGTCAAAGCATTATACAAACACGGTGTCTGGTTAAAGATGTATTCATAAAAAGTAGAAGTATTTTTTTTTCTCTCTAGTGCTTGAGCTTTCTCATCTTACTTAAATAGTTGAAGCTTTCTCTGGTAAGCAGCTTAAGCTTTGTGAAGTCTCCCACCCATGCAGAGAATCAGTGCTGTTAACAGCTTATGATTTTGATTGCTGGACAGCTTTAGATGTTTAATTTAAATAATGGGTGGAACCTATGAATAATCCAGTAGTTGAAATGTCACTATGTTCTCAGCAGAACAAAGTCAATGAAACAATAAGATTGTGAATGGGAAATACAATAAGACACTTAAACTATAATTTATAGCTAACTTAAATTAAATCTAGGTTATATTGTACTGTTAAGACATCGTAGCTTAATGGTATGTATATATAGTAGATTAGCAAAAGTTTATTTTTTCTCTTTCTAGATGATTAGCTTTGATATTTTTTTGAATGAAAACTAAGCATATGGATATACCATTTCTGTTATATGAAACAGTATAGTTTGTTACATAAGACAAACAATAAAAAAGCTATGCAGATTATGTAGAAGAAAAAATTTGGTGAATGTTATATTTACATTAAGATATGTCATAAGTGTTGCTCTTTATCATTTAATAAGGAAAACAAAATAATGTTGCATGTACTGTGATATATTCTTGAGTACATTTCTTGAAGACTACCTTTGATTGTACTTATCAAGATGTTTCATAGAAGCATTTCATTAATTGTAAAGTGAACATATGACATTGGCAACCTTTTTATTAGAAGCTTGATATTAATGTCTTGAATGTGTTATCATTCCACTTGAAGTTATCATATACAAAACAAAGAAAGAAAAAAACAAACTTTATGTTTAATAGGAAATACATAAGATGTGTTAAATTATAGTAAACTGCTGAGCAGAAATAGCAATATGTTATTGTCTATATGTTTAATGACATATATTCATATATCTATAATTATTACATTTTCACTGAATGAAAATAGATGATTCAGGACAGAAATTGATCTTTTTGTGAGGCATATTATAGGAATATTTAACTGCAGTACAGCAGATTCTCAACTTTTCAAGATAGTGAATGAGATTCAAGGCTGTATATAGTTATCGAGCAATAATAAGATATTTTATTTATCTCTTAGTGAACATTTTACTGAACAGATTAAAATAAGAAATATATACATTGAACAACACCTTTGGGATATATAATACTTCTCTTATTTTTTGCAGATATATACCAGTTTTAAAGGACTTAGATTTGTGTCCACTTTGCTGTTATTGACAATTCTGTTTAATTGAAGCAGAGAGGTTTGGGCTTTTTAGAATAGTAGATGTGTGGGTTTGCTTGGATAGTTAGATGGTTAGTCTACTATACTATTCAAGCAGGGAGTTTTAGACTCTATGAATGGTTTGAAGGATTTTAAAAGTAAGTATTTAGTTATATTCATTTTTTTTTGTTTTTTGTGGGTGTATACAATAACAACTATTATGTATCTAATAAACTTTTAAGTATTAATGCCAGTATGGCTATTAATAAGCAGTTCTTTAACAAAGAAGATATATTATTCTGGGTCCATATATTAATTTTAAGAGAATTGCATCTACACTCTTGACCTGTATGACAAATGCCATTTATTAATTGTATTTTCATAAATGATAATGGATTGAATAATGGATGCAAGAAGGGTAACTAAAAATATCTGAAATTATTTAACTCTCAAGTTATTTTTTACAAGAAACACACCTACTGATAGAAGATAAAGACCAACTTAATACTAAGTATTACTCTATATAATCCAGCTCACAATGAAATCAAAATAACAAAAAGAGAATTTGCTATATTATGGAAATTTTTTTGACTATGCTTAAAATCATTAACACATATATGGATGATAAAGGTATGCTTTGTTCTATTACTCTAGAATAAATAAGAAAATGTTAACCGTTATTATACTGGATTTATGTAATAGGAATTAAAACTATTGAACTTCTAGAACAATTAATTCAAATTTTAAAAGGTATATTTATTCTAGCAAATGATTTTAATTGTATATTGTCACCAAAGGATGTAACAGCAGGAAATACAGGCATCAGCAAAGGCAATGTTAAAGTTCACAGAACTATTTCATCTTAGGGACATAAATGATTTTTCTTTACTCATTATTCACATGGACATAGAACATGAGTCAGACTTTATAGAGTGCATGTCTCCAAATACTTGATAGATAAACTAGGCAAAGCTAAAGTGGTATCTTGCCCACTTTTAGTTCACAATGCAATCATTTTTGAGCAGTTTTTAAAATCCAGCTATAACATTAAGCTCAAGATGATACCAGCATATATAACTTGTTAAAGGATTTTAAGGACTTTTTTATTAATTACATTCTTTTGTTTATAGAAATGAACAATACAGGATATATTTCAGAAATTTATCTATGGCATGCACTAAAAGCATATGTTTTTGGTAGAGTCACCAATTGGCTATCAATAAAGAAAAACAATGGGACAAAGATTTGTACGAAATACAAGAAAAACTTTACAAATTAAAACTGGAAAATCAGACAGGTAACAATAATAACAAGGAAGAGATTAATCTAGATAATAAGTATTTGGAAATTTTAAATCCTAAAACTGGGATTAATCTAGAAAAGTTTAAAGCAATTAATCTATTAACCCAAAATATATACATAAGTTAGCTAACAGAAAAAACTAAGAAAGTAGTAAGAAATTATGCTAGAACTCTACAAGTTACTACCTAAAGAAACCTTAAACGTAAAGATACCTTTAACATACTGCACAATTTTTTTTCTATAGTTAAAGAATTAACAAAGGTTCCTCCCTCATGGAAATATACTCTTATCACCCCAATTTTAAAAACTAACAAAGATCCAACTAAATTATCTTCATACAGGCCAATTTCACTTTTAAATATAGATTATAAATTATTTATGGAAATTCCTGCTAATAGATTAAAATATATTCTACCTTCCATGATTAATGAGGATCAAGCTGGTTTTGTTCTAAATAGAAATACTTATGACAATATTAAACAAATAATCACAGTAATTGATTATGTAAACAAAACAAAAGCGACTCTAAAATTAATGAGTCTAGACATTAATAATACTTTGACTCTGTGAATTGGAAATATCTTTTGTTAGTCTTAGAGGAATGTAATTTTTCACGTAATTTTACAAATCATATAAATCTTTATGAGAATTGCTTTGCATGTATTAAAATACACTTGTTTACTTATGATTCAAAGCAAATTTTGAAGGGAACTAAACAAGGATGTCCTCTTTCACTCCTGGTTTTCATTCTAATTATGTAACCTTTTGCAAATTTTATTAGGTCAAATTTAGACATAAAATGCATTGTCTTAAATGTGAATTTGATTTCTATAGTCTAGTTATTTGCTGATGACATTCTTCTAACACTGAGTAACAGTGATAGTTCCTTTTCTGTTGTTATTAAGGCAATTGATGTCTCCCAAAAAATATAGTCTCTCCTTTAATGATAACAAAACAAAAATATTACCTATAGATGTCAATATTGAAATGGTAAATGAGGGAAAATGAACTATTTAGGGTAAATGTAACAAATAACATTAATAATATAATAAATTACAATTATACTAACAGCATAATCAGTATAAAGAATCTAATAAATAAATGGAACATTTATTTCTTGACAATGGAAGATAGACTATTTATAACCAAAATGATTATTTACAAAAATCTTATATGCTGTTCAATCATTATCATTACCTCCATTTAAAACAAGTATTAAAGAATTTAATACATTAATGTTAAAATTTCTTTGGTTCCCCAATAAACCAAGAATTGCCTTGAATCATCATATAAAGGACTGGACAGCAGGAGGGATTGGACTACCAAATCTAAAATTATATTCTTTATCATCAACTATAAAAACAATACCTCTTTGGATAAATAATATTTAAACAGCTACGTAGAAATAGTTTTTAGAATGCCTTTTCATAAAATTGAAACATAACATAAACTCTAATCACAATCTTATACTACACAGTAGTTTGTATTGGTTGCTAAAAGATTATTTTTCAGAAAGGAGTCACCAGACAACAGACTTATATTTTATTACTACTATTTTAAATACCTTTAGAAACTTAATTTCTAGAAATCCAACACATAAGGCATGGATTGTACATCTTTTCCCTATAGCATACACTCAAAATAATATGTTCACTTTAAAGTTAGACACAATAATTACATTTAAATAACAAAAAAATGATATATTGTTTTCAATTAATGAATAGTGAAAAACTGCATTTTGATGATTATATCATAAGTAATTTTGATTTAAGCAAACATATGAGGTTGGATGTACAATCTTGCAGAGAATATGTAGAAGGTAAAACTATGTTCATGCAACCAAGGGTAAGAGATCATATCCCAAAATTAACTGAATTTCTAATACTATTAATACAACAAAGCACACTGTGAGAGGGCCTCTTATCCAATTGTATAGAGTGGTGAGGAAAGAAGCAAAAAGTTGCAATGACAATTATTGGAACTATTTTGCTCACATCAATAACAGACCTCCAGATTAAGAGGATAAAAAACTATTTTTACTATCTTCCAAACAGACAACTTCTCTTAAATGGAAACTTTTTACTTGGATATTTTTGCATAGATATTTCTTCACACTTCATAAAATTGAATTAATATTTAAAAATATTCAAGTTTATTGGCAATGTAAACAGGAGCTTAAAGCAGATTGCCAACACATGTTCTTTGTGTTGTACTTACACCTAATTGGAATAACATTAATCTTTTTTGCAGGCTTTATTTGGGGAAATTTTGTTTTATCTAAGTCATTAATTATTTTTAATACCTCTATTCCTGTTTGTGTTAAAATAGTGAAATACCCTACTTTTATGGTCATTTTATCAATTGTGAGGAAAGTTATAACCAAGAATTGGAAGAATGAAACTACATGTTTTTTCAAAGAATTCACAAATATTGCAATCAAAGTATGTCATCTGGAAATTGTAACCATTAACGCGAGAACTACTAGAATTACCTCCAAATATAATAAGTGAACAAATTTCAAGTAACTGCTTGATAAACAAAAATAATTATACTTATGTCATTTGTAATGTATAGGAATTTTTTGAGAATCTTCATTGTTAGTAGACACTCTTGTAAATAGTCGTTCCTGCTTGTTCATATTGTTCTTTTTTATGCTCACAGATTTCTAGACACAATTACTGTCATGATCAATTTGTTTAGTTAAGATTTAATAAAAACTTTTTCAAAAAGATAAATCTTTCATAAGAAAAAAGAGTTATTATCCTGAGAGTTTTCTACAGTGTCAAATTATGTTGTACTGCTCTAACTAAATAACTGATACATTTATTTTAACCAGGAAGGCTTTTTATATCTCAGCATGTAATGAAGTAGCTTAACTTCATGCAAACAAAACTAGCTGTACTGGAATTTTGATCCCTCAGTGTATTTCCATAGAGGCTGGCAATGATCTGCTCCATGAAGTCTTTAACTATCACTAGACAGAGTTTACAGCTGATGGCTGGGAAGAATTCCTGAGATAAATCTTTTGTTTCAAACCAGCCTTGTATCAGCTTGACCTTTGACCAATGAGAACTGTGATACCGTGTCATAAACATTTAAGTCCTTTTAAATGACAGGTTTTGGGGGATAATCTGAGGAACATATTTCCTAGATGTGAAGTAGACATCCTAAGATCATGAAAACATTGATAACAGCCAGCCTGTCTCTAATCTTCCATTATCTTTAAAAGTTTATAGAAAAAGTAATGTATTTACAAATAGAAATATTTGCTTTCCCTGACATGGTATTAAACTGAGACAAACTTTGACTATGTTCATTATGGTAGCCAACAATTTCTTTGTGTGAAGGTGTAATAAAGGTTAACCCATCATGATAAACCATCAACTCACTTCAGATTTTGACACTGTTGATGCTATTATGCTGATACACCACTCAGGACCATATATGATTTTGCTCCTACAGAGTTTCAGTACTTTTTTTTAAATACCTCTTAGAACCCCAAGAACATATCAGTTTAAATGATTAATGGAGTCAATTGCTGATGTGTTGGGAGCTATATGGTTTGATATTTGTATCTTTATTATTCACTGCATTCCTGCTACCATTCAGGGAAAGTAATCTGAATGTGAACATTATACAATAAATTGCCACTATATAGTGGAGACAGCAATTGGCTTCAAGTTGTTATTGTTTTTTCATTCCCCTGTATTATTTAACCCTGGTCCTCTCTACTTAAGGGAAAAGTTTGTACTCTACTTTCTCTTCTGTCCACTATTTCCATCTGGATTAGGGCTGTTAGTAACTGTCAATGGCCTTTAATTTACTGACCATTTGTCTTATGAAATCTAATATCCACCATGATTTTGATTTGCAAAAACACGGCTTTCTTAGGAGGTGCCAGAAAATGTATTTATTATAGGTCTTATTTATGTATTATTTATGTATTATTTATGTATGTATGTATGTTTAATGGAGTAGGGCACTGACCAAAATACACCACTTAAGCCTGCCCTGGGCAGTTATAAAAGTATAAAGCACCAAACATCCTAAGATCCAAAGACACAACAATAAAATAGTCAAAAAGAATAACCAGCTGTACTAAGATTTATGATTTCCTTTACTTCAGTAATATGAGTCTATTAAACTGATCACTCATGCTATCTGCATCTTGTTGTTTTTTATTTCGCATCATATATTACTTTTTAAATACTTGGGTAGTGAGACCAACTATGTTATATGGTTTTGAGACAGTGGCATTGACAAAAAGGCAGGAATCAGAACATGATGTGGCAGAGTTGAAGATGTTAAGATTTGCACTGGGTGCGACGAGGATAGACAGGATTAGGAATAAGTATATAACAGGGTCAGCCCAGGTTGGAAGGTTTGGAACAAGCAAGATTACGTTGGTTTGGACATGTGCTGAGGAGGGATGCAGAGTATATTGGGAAAAAGATGCTAAGGATGAAGCTGCCAGGTAACAGGAAAAGAGGAAGGCCTATGATAAGGTTTATGGCTGTGGTGAGAGAGGACATGCAGGTGGTTGGTGTGACAGAGCAAGATGCAGAGGACAGGAAGAAATGGAAACAGTTGATCCGCTGTGGTAACCCCTAACTGGAGTAGCTGAAAGAAGAAGAAGAAGAAGTCATTAAAGCTTAAAGGATTTAATAGATTCCATAGAGATAGTAATTATAAATTAATTGAAATTACATATGTTGGACCTTGGTAGCACTCCAGGCATCTGTTTTGGTTTAGAAGTAGTGAAGAAATTGTGCTGAAGGCCATCAATAATGTTGTTAGTGTTTTCAATGATTAGATAGGAGCTTTAAGTAATTCCATTGGAGGAAATAGTGCAAACGACATCATTTTTGGTGTTTGATTTGATTTTATATATGTTAAAGCTATCTTTTATGTTATGTTTGTCAACATACATCTCTTTGTAATGAGATTAATGTATTAATTTATTTACTCACTGATGGGACAGTGAGCTAGTCCATTAACCCATTCTGAGCATCACATATGGTACAACTAAAAATTAGTAAACACGAATTCAAAATAACTATATAATGTATGTATCTACAAACCATTGATTAAAGCACTTCAGAATTAACATTCCAAGACAGGCTTTCATTTTCTAATACTTAGTAAAGGCATGTCATAACATCAAAAAGCACGGTATACATATACCAGATGAGTTGGGCTTAGTCACTTGTGTATCGTGAAGTTCTAGTACATGGTTGGCCCTACCTTGGATGCATTGTTTTCCTTTTTTCCTTAGTTCAAATTCCTCTGAGAGTTATTCATCATCTAATCCATTCTTCGACACATGGGTCCTGAACACACAGGCAGATTTGATATTTTGAATAATCTGCTTTCTGCTTTGCCTTTTCACTTAGTTTTTATGCACTGCTTCTTTGCAGTCAAAGGGGACTGCTTCATCAAGGGTTGGCAAGGTGGGAGGCAGTACCCTAGAAAATTTCTACCAAGACCCATCTGAGAAACAGCTGTCATAAGGTGTTAGGATATTAGTTTTTTTTTTTTTTTTGAGTGAGACTAACATCAATATTTCTCTAGTCTGAAAAGTTAGGGTAACGATGTGGAGACAGTTGGGCATCACGCAAAAATTCTTTGTTTGATTGATCAGATAAATAATGAGTTAAGGCAGAGTATAAATGTATGTTTATATATATATATATATATATATATATATATACATGTATTAATATGAATATTTATACATACATATATACATGTGTGTGTGCACGCACGTATATATATATATATATATATATATATATATATATATATATATATATATATGTATATATGGGTCTACCTTGTTTTATCGAAGTATTAAAACTTCGAAACCCATATGTCCAAGTAAATATGATAGAAGTTATGAAACTTCAAAAACTTTGAATTGAGATTGCCGTACAGCGCAGAATGGGAGATTTACATTTTTCCTCACTGTGACCCAAAAAAAAAAGCCAGCAAGAAGGTGTGCAAAGTGTAATTTTATTATAACATTATCACATACAGACAGATTCAGTCTTCAGCGAAGAAAGCTTGAAATTTGTGCCGAAACCAGTCTGTGTGTATGTGACAACTTTATAATAAGGTTACACTTTACACACCTTCATGCTGGCTTTTTGTTTTTTGGATCACTGGTTCTTTAAGCCGTGCACTGCTGTACTTGCAGGGGACTATTCTGGACTATTTTTCCTCACTGTAGTGTAATCTTGGAGTTGGTATATTTAAGTAGCAGCGGGTGTGTGGTGCAAGGGGCTTGACTCCTGGCAAAAATGTAAGGTTGAAGCTTTTTGTTTAGGTTTAGTCTTTTTGTTGTAGTTTCAAAGTTTCAGAACTTCAATAATATGGTCTCAGCCATATAGGTTTCAAAGTTTTGAAATTTAGATAAAACATAGACCCATATATATATATATATATATATATATATATATATATATATATATATATATATATATATATATATAGATGTGTGTGTGTGTGTGTGTCTGTGCATGTGTGTGTGTGTGTGTGTGTGTGTGCATACATACATATATATATATATATAGATATAGATATAGATATATATATATATATATATATATATATATATATATATATATATATATATGGGTCTACTTTGTAATTTCGAAATTTTCCTGACATTCAGCTATACAGTTGCGATCATGTAGACATTGGGATTATGATGTTCAAGATTCTGAAATTTCGAAATTACATAGTGGACCTATATATATATATATATATATATATATATATATATATATATATATATATATATATATAGATATAGATACATACACACACACACACACACACACACACACACACACACACACACACACACACACACACACACACACTGTGTTATTTTGATTTTCGTATGTGCAGTCAGAGTCAGAAGATGGTGAACTCATTCATACCAGCTATAGTGTAGTATACACTGTGAACTGTAATATTTGTCCAGGTTCACTTCAATAAACTCATCACACCGAATGACATTTGACAACCTTTATTGAACTTCCATAAACATGATTTTTAACCAATCTTTATTAATTTCCACCAAACATGACATGTGAAGATAACATCTAAGTAATAATCCTTGTAGATGACAGCGTAACTGACCCTGCTCATCTTGCTCAGTAAGCAGCATCCATACCTTTGTTCACTTACTTTGAAGCAGCGTACCACCACTGGCTTCAGTTACCATTTATTGAATTACCACCAAACAAATAGGCAACTCAGATTGCTTATTACTTATCAAGCAGCTCAACTGCTCACTTGAAAATCCAACACCAGAGGAGGGGCAGAAGAGGGCAAGCCCGCCCACCTTCTCCGCCCATGAATCTGACCACGCTGTTCTCCCTCTTTCCACCAAAGCTTCCATTCTAGTTACCAGTAAGGCATAAGGCCAAACATCATTTGGTGTACCCTTTCCTCTATACTCCTGCTAGATCATTAAAACCAGCATGCATCTGAAAAACACAAAACCAATGCCCTTTTTTTTTTGTAGACATGGTACCCAAATAATGAACTATTCCCAAGAACACCCACATACCTGCACTGCCCAAAAACTCCACTGTCCCAAACCAGTGTAATGCAAATGTGCCTCAATGAACCAGCATAAAGTATAATTAGTTGCAACCACACTGTACCACACCAGAACTCCAATGCAACATAATTCATTACCTTTCAACTCAGTTTCTCTCAATCCATTGCTCACTCTGCTTACTGCCCTCTGCAACCTCATTGCATACCACTCTGTTGAATAGGACATCTGCTGTGACCGACATAGTAAAGACAGCCAGTACAACCACCCTGTCAAATCCATCACCTTCCAAATCCACTTCCTTCAGGCTCCGACTGCTTATCTGCAAAAGAAAGAACACTGTATGTTCACAACACACTCCCATCAAATTTTCTTAATGATATTAGGACATGTCAAAGCACACCTTTATCTTGAACTGCCCCTGTTACACTGCCCTAGCTCCCTTACCTCAACCCAACCCCACCTTACCTGCATAAAAACCTTTCACAGCCAAAGCAAGAACATACAACAGAATGAATGACCCTCAGTAAACACAGCAATAACATGATACCAACTGAAGATGTTGCAACTAATACCGCTAAACCTTAACCTAGTATGTAATCATTACCAATACCTACTTAAGGAACCAGTTTGTCACCCCAAAATAGCACGACTTATGAACAATTACAAATTTCAATCACCTGAGTACACATAGAGGCCCTCTACCAACCCCGTAAGGTGGATGGGTAACTATACCCCAGAGTTCCAGCCAAATCTGACATGCCAAGTGCATGCTTACCAAAGCAGAATTAACTGAAACTTCATTACCCACCAATCTAGTGTCCAAACATTTCCATTGCAGCTGCATCCAGCACTTCCCAGAGCACTTCCTTTGGTTTCCCATCGGTGCTCACTCAGCGCTCCCCTTTTGTGGGACCAGTAATGGCAGAACAGCTGTTCCCAAACTAACTTCACTACCCCTATCCATAACCTGTCCCATCTATCTGTATCATACCAAGGCTCTTTACCCTCTCAAAATTGACAGCACTAAACTCACAAAGCAACACCACCAGCACCACCAAGGACTCCTTACATAAACTGTTAATCCTTTCTTCTCATCTTCTGCTAACCAACAACACCAAGTAAACTAAACCTAAACAGTTGAAATCTTTCCTTCCAACTACCTCCCTTTTGTCCCTAAATTTCAAATTTCTCTATCTACCCCCATCTCCAAATTCACTGCTGCCTCTTTAATTATCTGCAAATCCACTGAAACAAATCCTACCTTTAACTACTAAGCATCAATGTACCACAATGCCCAATCAGAAAGCCCAAACCTATCAAACCTTACCCAGTGAAACACAATGAAGAGAAAACCATCAACACACTACTCATAACCCCCCATAGCAGACTGGCACTGAGTCTTAGGTAATAAACAAGCTGACATGCCAACTAGATTTACCACAACTGCTTCACTAGAGTAAATACCATAATAGTATAATGACACCCCCAGCACATGAACCACTAGCTTCACTCATCCACTCGGTCCCACAAGAGAATAACACGCAGCCCACTAAACAAATTATTCCTATGCCTCCTCTTAAATATCTACAATAAACATCCTCTAGCATCTGGGGACTTGATCTGAACCCACACCCAGTTTAAGGATGCAATCCACCTATGAAAGGGAGAAATCTACCCACTCTGCCACATTCTGTGCAGAAGCTAATATCTGCATCCCTCAACCAGCATTAAAGTGCAAGCTAATCTTAGCTATTTCCTAGAACAAAGCCTCTAGCCAACTGTCAATCAAAAAACAATCTGTTTCCTTCAGGCTTAATGATTTGGTAATTCTCCAATAGTTGTCACTCACTCACACACACAGTCACACCTACTGCAAATTTAGAGCATTCGGTCCTCCTACTACATGTATTTGAAATGTGGGAAGAAACATAATTTTTCCCGGTCCCAGTGACAACCTATTACAAAGCCCAAAGGAAGTAAAATGGCAGCTCACTGCTACCGCAACATGCCAAACTAGATTCACAACAACTGCTTCACTACAGTAATTCCCGATCAATGTTAAACCCAAACAGCTACTACCAGGCTGTCTTGCATGAAGGATGCTGCCACAAGGTCATTGGCTCTTCCTTACTAACTTCCACCCTTATTAACTAACATGACCTACAGTATCCATAAGACAGATCATTGATATTTTGTCTTACTGCGAACTACTGCAGTAACTGCTGGACATTATGAGTTGTGGTGATAATATACTCCAAAAATGATTGCTTAACACCATTTAAATGGTGTGTCTCCTGTAAATAAACATTCAGGAATAAACACTAAAATCCATCAAGATTAACTAGAAGCATGCAGCTAGTGGCTAAGAATAGGTATGCAGTTATGTTTGTATGCATTTGGCATTATCCATGCCTAACCTTCAAGATGGCAGCCAAAAATGGCAATAACGAGCTGAATCACCAACCAAATACTTTTATGGGTACATATGTGTTACTGGCCTGCCCCCAAGCCATCTTCCTGCTGAGGTACAGAGTGAACAACTAGGCCAAAATAGGAATGGGTTTTAAATATTGCTCTTAGAAGGTTGCCCGGATAACAGGACTTGAGTCATCATGAATCCCCTGGAGGAAATAAATTCTGAAATGTAAATATATGTCATTATTCACTGACAGCACTCCACAGTGATCTGCCAGAAAAACAACCTCCAGGAGGAAAGGACAAAAACATGAGGCACAAATCTGGACACTCTGCAAAATCCAACCAAATAAGAAGCACGAGAGTGACCCCCCCCCCCAAGGCCTGCCAGACAATGTCTCTGCCACCAACCACCAACAAACTGAAGGAAGCACAAAGCATCCCCCAAGCAAAACACCACCCCAACACCAAAACATCACCAGAGAGAGGGAAAACCAAACGGTCTGGAACCAAGCCGCCCACCCTGCTGGCACATAGCTGCCACAACATGCAAGCACCCGTCCCTACATTCACCCACACCCATTGGAAATTGTCATCATACATGCCCAACATCCAAGGTAGCATCCAAAATTGGCAGCAAAAGTAGCAGGAAATCCCGAAGTGTAAATGCCAACCACCCAAATACCAATGATCGCCTCCAATTTCACAACTTAATGACCTATCCGGGACCTGCCAGACAACTGCTATTCCTTGACAGCCACCAACAAGATGGGACAATTCCAAAACAGCACTCCTACCCACTCAAAGCCCGACAGAGCAACAGGACCTGGGTCCACAATACTGACAATGAAGCCAAAAACCCAAATGCACGCAACGGGACAAAGACAAAAAACAACCCGTATGCCTGTGCACCTGCAGTGTACACAGATGCATCACCTCTGATGCCTCAACTCACTCCACTGTTTCCCTTTTTCCCTTGTGTGTTTATGTAATTCATAAGAAACAGCAAAATGTACCTGAATAGCTGAGCAGCACGGTAGGTGCGGCCCGCAACACAGCAAACCACTAATGAATCCAACCCAAGTAACAGCAAAGAAAAGCCCACAAAACAGCAAACATTGACAAATCCAACTCCCTCAATAGACAGCAAACACCACAGACTGCAAAAAAAAAAAAAAAGAAAAAGAAAAAGCACCCTACCCAGCATGCTCAAAAACTACACAGCTGAGAGGCATAACAATGTGCCTTCACTCAAGCCCCAACAATGAATGGAAAAGAAATTATTTTTGTCAGAGAAAAAAGGGGTTAAAAAACCCCATTTAAGCCCAAAATAATCTGCACCATTAACCCCCCATCTTGGCAATCAACTGCAGTAACCCAACACCGTAAAGTAGCGCTCTTATCACCATTCCACGCCACCCGTGAAAAATCAAACTTGACAGTTCGATGAGAATCATTGTAAAATCCCACAGTAAATTTACCTCACTGGTCATGATGACAATTGCTTAGATATTTCAGCCAAAACAATAATGTAATCCTTAAGCAAGACTGTGACAAAAACAGGCGTAGGTTTCAGACCACATAAACAAGAAGAAGCTCCAACTTTCTAGAGCTTTATGAACTTGTGTAGTCCTGAAGCTCCGGCATACCTTGCAACCAACAAGTCATATAAAATATATGAAATAACTATTATCCTGGAATAGTCATTATTGTCCTCACAAAATATGATAGTTGAGAGATAGGATGGCCCAATGTCTAACCATGAGCCACCACGCATGTGCAGCGACACCCATCCACAACCAGGCTCAGAGCCCATGAAAAAAACACTGGCTGCTTCAGCTGAGGAAAATCCTCACAAAATGGGCAGGATGGACTGCCCCTGCCAGCAAAACCGAAACCCAGTGGAAACTGAATTAATAGTGAATATGCATTAGAAAACAAAACAATCACACACTTAAGCTTGTGTGTTTTCATGGAAGCTTTTTTTTTATTTACTGCCTCCATATAAACTCTCAGACTTTACATGACCAGCTGAAGTACTATGAAGCTGCAATTCCTACTATAAGAAACAAGCTCAACACCACTTTATAAAATTTTATAGGTAAGGCACAATACGTGTTATGCAGAGTCTGTCATGTTTCACCAAACTGAAGACTTCATTATTTAGTGAGTTTAACCCTCCAAGCCATCATGCAATTTGTCAGAAGACTGCAAATTTTAAAAGGAACACCAGTAATCTGAGCCCCGTGACCAGTTGAGTTATATTTTTCAGAAACTGAAACTACGAGGCCGAAAATAATGTGGAACGAAGGCAGAGATGAGAGAAAAAAAAATCTCTCTGTTACTACTCCACAGCTTGATACAGTCCAACCAACCCCCACAAATATTTGTACCTCCCGTTAAAAAGTTTTCCTAATGGGACTACGTTTTTTTAAGACACCATTGGGAATTGAAATTAATGAAACTGTGATGAAAGATTTTAACGAGTTTTTTGATGAATGTGGATTCAAATTTATGAGGAAGTTAATTAAATATAATGACGAAGTAATATCGCAACTTATTAATGAGGTAGAGAATTTAAATGGAGAGATAGAAAGTGATTTACTGTTTGAGGAATGGAAAAATTTGTATTGTAAGCAGTTTACTATTGTAGAAAAGAAATCAAAATTGACACATGAGAGAAAGAGCAAAAAAATTAACAGAGACATTATACAATACAAAGAAAATAGGGTATACAGATGGAATATAGAAAGGGGCAATAGAAATAATAAGCACTACAGAAACAATAACCAGGGTTATGAATATGAAAAAGAGAACAATGGTACAAGGGACGATTATTACGAAGAAGGTAAATATGAACAGTTTGACAATCATGGGGGACACAATCAAAATTTTCAAAGGAATTGGAATCCTCAGTATTGGAAGAGACCAGGTTTAAAGGGGAGGAATTTCCACAGTCGTCAGTATTTACAACCGGTTTCTTACAGGCGATAGAGCATGAATTACAAGTAAACAACAACTGTAGTGGGGTAGAAGATGGGGAAACAAGAAGTTCAAATAATATACAAGACACGAATAAGATTGGTGAGTTTAAAATCTACAATTTCACTAATTTCAAAGTCGAAGAGACCCATTATAAATTGTTATCTAGAGGTATGAAATTCATACCTACTCCAAGCTATGGGTTGGTAGACCATTTGATAGAAACCAAACTATTTACACGTAAATTGAATTTATCCATTATGTTTCAAAATCAAACCAAAAATGAACACATTTCAGGGGTGGGGGCAGACAGATTGTTAAAACCTAAAAGTACCTTTGTTCCACATATGAATCAAGTGGTAGAACTTTTTGAAAAACAGGTATCAAGAGACCTGTATAAATTGGCCAATACAGTGAAAAACACCAGATTTAGGGACAATTTATCTAAGGAAGAAAGAAATGAGCTACACAATTTAAGAGACAACAGTAACATACGCATTATGAAGCCTGACAAAGGGGATCGTTATTTACGATCAAATGGAATATATGTCCAAAATACACTCCATTTTGACTGAAACAGGCAATTATACTACGATATCTTTGAATGAAATCAATATTGCCTATCAGAGGATTAATTCTTATTTAGAAGAGTTTTGGATAGATAATCGAATTAATAATGATTTATACAATTTTTTGAAAGTACCATATCCTAAAATAGCAAAATTAGTAGGCATCCCTAAGATACACAAGGATGCAGCCAATCCTCCATTCAGACCTATAGTGTCAGGCACAAAGGCCAAAACATTTCCTTTAGGAAAACTTGTGGATGTATGCCTGAAAGACATTTATAAAGGTATACCACATCTTTTAAAAGATTCCTGGGACTTTCTCAGAACATTCCCTGTAAGTACTGACACAAAGAATCTTTTATATGTAACTATAGATGTAATCGATTTATATTCCTGTATACCCAGTGTGAAGGGGTTACAAATGTTTTGTGAAAGCATTAGAAAACATACTTTGTTAGAATGGGACAAAATTTGTCTCATCATGGATTGTATGTCTCTGGTATTGGAAAACAACTTTATATCATTTGAAGGTGAATTTTTCAAGCAATGTAAGGGGGTGGCTATGGGTTCAGCCAGTGCCCCTATATATGCGAACCTTGTAATGTTATATTGGGAGGAAGAAGTACTATTTAAGAGTGATTATTATATGTACATCTCCCACTATACGAGATTTTTGGATGACATTTATATCCTTTGGAAAGGAAGTATGGAAGATCTTAAAGAATTTATGTCATTCATTAATAGGAGTAGTGAATTTTTGAAATTCACCTACGATATTAGTAAGGCAGGTTTACCATATTTGGATACTATTGTTACCAATGATGTAGAAGGTTTTAAATCTAACATTTATAGAAAAAATACCTTTTCCAATGACTACCTGCAATATGACAGTAACCATCCTAGGAAATTGTTACGTAACATTTTTAAAGGTCAGCTCATTAGAGCATCTAGAATGACATCAAGGTATGACGATATGATGTTAGAAATGGAATATATAACAAATATGTTTAAAGAGAGAAAATATAACAGTTTAATGTTACAGGATGTTAAGCAATATGTGACATCTCAGAGGGAAACCAAATATTATCCAATATTTGGAGTCAGTCTCCCAGAGGATAATGTAACTGAGACAAACATTACAAATAACTACAAAAAGGCATTTATATTGCCATATACACCATATGTCAACACAGTGAAGGAAATATTGTTTAAACATTGGAACATATTTTTGGTAAACCCTGATTTAACAAGATTATTAGGAGAGAAACCTGTCATTGTATATAGGATGTCACATAATTTAGAAAGAATTCTGGAATCTGGGAATGTAACTAAATTTAAGTATGGAGGAAATGAATTAGTGGTATCAACTAAAAAATGTGGTAATTGCAACCAATGTAAATTTATTATGTGTCAAACTGAAATTACTTTAGATAATTGTAACAAAACATTAATTAGAAGTGTGAAGGGGAATTGTAATACAAAGAATGTAGTGTATATAGCCAAATGTGACAGGTGTACTGCTTATTATGTTGGGAAAACTGAGAGGGCCTTCAAAAAAAGAATGTATGATCACTCTTATTGTATTAAAAAGAAAGATGTTAATAATGCGTTATATAGGCACATAGAGAGATATGGAGACCAACATAGATTTAAATTCATGATTATTGATCATATTAATCCGGATTTTATGGGGGGAAACACGAAGGAACTATTAAGTTATAAAGAAATTTGGTGGCAGTTATACACCGACGCAGCCACGTTTCCTGGATTAAACGACACCATAGCAACCAAACCCTTGTTGTTTAATAAATAACGAAAATAATAAACATATACAAAAAATTGTTCTAGGACTACAAACAATAAAAAGTTCACATTCTTTAGTTATTACACGTTTCAAAACAACATGAGGTTAAGAGTAAATTTAGTTTTTAACAAGATGTGATTTTGTAAATTAATGGTATTAAGTATATATTTTAAATTAATGTTATTGTGAAAATTTTTAGATTATTATATATATTCATATATTAAGTAGTTAAGACATTTTGTAATAAATATTTATATTTATATTTATTATTATTAATATTAATATTTATATTTATATTTACAATTTATTTATAACAATTTTTTATCTATGAATTAATTGGAATTAATTATTTATACAAATATTGATCTATATTAATTTTTGTGTAACAAAGTTTATTTTTTAAGAAGTAGGCACAACACCAACAATAATACAAACATAGTTTTGGATATAGCACATATTTTTAATAACTCAACAACCAATGAAATATTCACCAGTATGCACATAAACACCCATCATAAACATTTTATTGAATGTAAAATTTAGAGTACTATTATTTACAAATTAATACAGTCAACTATATTAACAGTTTTACAAACTAATAACCAGTGTTTAGGACCTAGTTTTTAAATTCACTTATGATCTAGGTAGTAGTATTTTTAAATTCAGTAACATTACAAGAAAGGAGATACATTTGAAAAGGGCATATTTAGATAAGTATTTAAGTGATGAACAGGACACGTCACTGTATTAAAGGCAAAGATTTTAGGTACAGACAGCAAATATTAGTTGTAAAAAGTGATTAGTAGGAGGATGTTTTATCATTTGTTAATTTTGTTTAGTTTATATGTTATTTAGCGGCACTTTAAATGAAAGAAGCTCTTTGGACTAAATTCGCGCCAAAAAGGTTATTTAAAATGGCGCACGTATTATTCATTTGAGTTCTGAAGAAGCCTAAGTATTATAGGTGAAAGCGCTTAACTCATATGGATTTGTATTATTATTTATGTTATTTGCTTCAATAAACGTTCTTGTGGTCGTACAATACTGTGTTTCCTCTATTGGTTCGAGAGAAGATAGCACAGTATTCACCACATAAACAAGAAGAAGCTCCAGCTTTCTAGAGCTTTATGAACTTGTGTAGTCCTGAAGCTCCGGCATACCTTGCAACCAACAAGTCATATAAAATATATGAAATAACTATTATCCTGGAATAGTCATTATTGTCCTCACAAAATATGATAGTTGAGAGATAGGATGGCCCAATGTCTAACCATGAGCCACCACGCATGTGCAGCGACACCCATCCACAACCAGGCTCAGAGCCCACGAAAAAAACACTGGCTGCTTCAGCTGAGGAAAATCCTCACAAAATGGGCAGGATGGACTGCCCCTGCCAGCAAAACCGAAACCCAGTGGAAACTGAATTAATAGTGAATATGCATTAGAAAACAAAACAATCACACACTTAAGCTTGTGTGTTTTCATGGAAGCTTTTTTTTTATTTACTGCCTCCATATAAACTCTCAGACTTTACATGACCAGCTGAAGTACTATGAAGCTGCAATTCCTACTATAAGAAACAAGCTCAACACCACTTTATAAAATTTTATAGGTAAGGCACAATACGTGTTATGCAGAGTCTGTCATGTCTCACCAAACTGAAGACTTCATTATTTAGTGAGTTTAACCCTCCAAGCCATCATGCAATTTGTCAGAAGACTGCAAATTTTAAAAGGAACACCAGTAATCTGAGCCCCGTGACCAGTTGAGTTATATTTTTCAGAAACTGAAACTACGAGGCCGAAAATAATGTGGAACGAAGGCAGAGATGAGAGAAAAAAAAATCTCTCTGTTACTACTCCACAGCTTGATACAGTCCAACCAACCCCCACAAATATTTGTACCTCCCATTAAAAAGTTTTCTTACCATACTCTGCCCTACCTAAAAACCCAAAGAGACGTTTTCCTCAAAAGACCCACCTAAATCTGATTAAAACAACAACCATAGCAACTATCCCCTAGTCTTGAGAAGAGAAACAAATAAAAAAATGCATACATACTGGCCACCTGCCACAAACTGGTAACCAGAGGCCTACCTTTTTTCTGGTATACCTATAGGCTGTCATGTGCATGCCCTGCCTTTAGGAAGTTCACACCAAAATGTGTTTCGTACTGCTGACACGCTTGCCCAAAACTCCTTATGTCTCTCCCTAACCTTACTTCATTTCCTCCAAAATCTTCCCTCCTACTTATTTAACCCTATCCTACCCTTATCCTTCTAGCTTCCAATTAGTCTGACCCCACCTGAAGATGCCCCCGCACAAATTAGTCTGCTCCAAACTACATTTCCTACTTTTTATCTCATTACCAACTAGCATTATATCAAATGAGCAAAGTCATTCAGTCATATTCACCTTTGACTGTGGAAAAATAGCTGTCTCCCTCTCACTCTCTCAATCTCTCTGAATTATAAGGTAAAACACAAGTTATGAGTAGTTATTTATTATTTGGTTATCAAGAATGTCCAACTGGGTAATAAATGCCTATTTTTAGCAGTCAAGTGAGGAGCAAAGCTCCAGAGAGTTAAATAAATAATACACAAGTACAGATGTAATTTTAAAAAAAGTATATATACATACAGTTTGATAGTGGACTATATAGGATAACAATAAAGAGGGAGGAGTCACCATTGATGTGTAAATAAAAAGAAATAAAAAATGTTGATTAAAAATATCCTATAAGATGTAAGATATATACCCTACATCTAATATTGGAAAACATAATGAGCTATTTCACTATTTACATGTTCAGATCCAAATACACAGCTTTATGTGATCCATAAAGCTGTATCAACCCACCCTGTATATCTGCAGTCAGTAATGAATAACTGGAGGAGTCATGTACATAGTAGGTATGCAAATGAGATATTATGCAATTCTCAACAATTCATAAATATTTGAAGTTCAGAGAATGCGACATATAGCAGGCCTGCATTTCTGGCAACACTAGTGAAAACAAATAAAAACACATAAGGCAAATAAATTATGTGTATTGATGCTGTGCTCGGCAATCTGATGTTACTGAGCAATAAACAAAATCAGAATGATTATCACTGAGGAACAGCATTGGCATAGAAACATTTGTCCAGTGCAAATTATTTCACTGAAAATTTCCAGACACAATAACGTGGCATAGGCTAACTCACCCCCCCCCCACCATACACACAGTGATGTAACAGAATCCCTGTCAGTAAGAAGCTAATTAATATAATATGTACATTTCACCTTCTGCATAGTCCTGGCTAAGCAGGGCAAAGCTTTTGTTAATAGCACAGTTGTAGATATGTGGTACACGCAGTAAAGGATGACCCTCTGGTATATTAAGTATGCAAGGCCCATTAACTTCTTAATGTTATGTACACACAATGCTGTTGCTAGCATGAGATCTACCTGACAGTGGAACATAAGAAGCAAGCAGTATGCTCAACAGATGCACACAAGTCAGAAATGTTTCCATAGAGTGCAGTCAGCATGTTTAAAACAAACTGATATATATACACACACACACACACACACACACACACACACACACACACACACACACACACACACACACACACATTATTACAATAACAGAGACCTAGTGATTACAGCTATGGAAGCTCACTTCATTGATCCTACGTCATGTATCAGATGATTGATATAGAACTACATTTGATTTTCTGCACATGTTTTTAAGAAATACACTTATGACAACATTGCAAATGCACAGAAACTTTCATTTCAAGCAGACAGCAGGCAGTCAGGAGAACATTCAAAGGAAAAATGCATGTGGTACATGTGTTAATCTTTCTGAGATGTCCTGCTCAGCTCTGTATGATCCTGTTCCTATGTGAGGGTGACTTATGTGCATGAAGTGTAACGAGTGTTTAAAGTGTGCAATGCACATCTTTCATTCATGTTGTATGTGGATGTACTCTGTGTTCAAGAATACATTTTTTCTAATTATGTTTCCTAGACTGTCACCATGTTATTTAGACCATATCTGAATGGAAACTAGAATAATCACTTCTGCAGGAAAATGTATCCATATCGTAACCGCTTTTCTAAAAAAAGTGATGAATAATCATGAAAGCATTATTGGGGAATAGCAGTTGAGTGGCTCAGTAAGGAAGCATTAGTTAATAGTTTAATGGGAGCAGTCTTTCTGATGTACTGGTATGGCTAGTATTAGTTGCCTGATTCAAGAATGCTTTCCAATGTCATGTGACCATAACTGCAATGACTTGTGGGGAGATGGTTTGAGGATAAGCAGTTTGATTAAGTTAGGACCTACCACTTGGCCTATAGTAAGTAGTTAGCAGATTATGCAGAGTACACTGTCTTTATCTTCCTTTAAAAGCTTTTGTTCTGTTTTCAGTGCCTCTATTACTAATAAATAAAAAAGAAAGAGATGCAGTTTTCTTTCCTTGTTGGTTTGTGGAGTTATCTTGTGGCAAGATCATCTGAAATGTAAAATAAAGGCAGAGTCTTTTTTTTGTTGTTGTTGTAGGAACATACTACTGTTTGTGAAAGCCACTATTCACATGATAGACCTTTGGAGGTAAATGTGATTTGTTTGCTTGTGGTATTTTTAGTTTTTGAAATCTTATAATGGTATAGATTTTTTGTTTGCTCATTTCAACAGATGGTGAAATGGTTAGTTGTAGTTTGTGTGATAGTATTAAACCTGTTCTTCAAGTCACACTCACTTCATATAGTGTTAAATTTGTAGATAATGCCAGCAGCATGTTTCATTCTGCAGTTAGTAAATAAATAAATAAGTGCAATAACAGTTAAACTAACCATTCTGTTACCAAAACATCAGTCCCCCTCTCTCGCAGGTATTAACACATTTGCTTTTATGAGAGCGTTTCTTGAGAAACAGGCACTTTGTGAACATGTAATAAAATGTATAAATCAAGTGCTTACAACAAAGGCTCTCACTAATACAGTGTAATCAAAACACATGAGTTTGTATCCAATCCATTAAATGTTTCATTTTTCTTTTACTGGTTGATAATGCGCTTTATCTAGTTTTACATTTCTGAAGAGAGAGAGGCTTTAGGTAGTCAATGGCTATAAGACAGTAACATCAATGCTCTATTGACAACTTTCAATCACTGGACAGACACCCTTTTACTTAAACATGGCACACTAACTTATGAGCACTTTAAACGATCTACCGTTCACCAATAGCAAGTCTTTGCAATTAGTGATGAAAACACTGTGAAACTTGCATTCAGACACATAGAGGACATGTAAAGTCAGTGCAAAAACAGTCCAGCTGACAAATAAACATAGTGTCTAGTCTTTGTATGGCGGCAATGTACTCTCTACCACCCTGTTCTAAATTAGTGTCAAATATAGTTCAGACATAGTGTGTTAAATACATTGCCTGCAATTATTGTGTAAACTGCATATTTTAATAACTTATAGCTGTAATGGTGTCGTAAATGTAATAAAGTTCAGGAAAAGAAAAAAAAAAACTTTAAATGAATTTTTTATTTTTATTTTTCAGTTAGTTCAGGTGCGCAGGGAAAACAAAAAAAAATGAATCACATAAACCAGCACAGTTCTTGTTTGTAATTACATGGATTTGTCTATACGAACATTCACTGTCAACTTATTTTGAGTACAAACCATCTTTCAGTTAGGTGCATTCATAAATGCTGACAACCCATGTGTTTCAGAATCTTAATAGAACATACACTACCTTGCAAAATATAATTTCATGTTATACTTTTAAATTAAACTTAATGAAGATATCAAAGCCACTCTAAACCTGAAATGTGTGATATTGCAAAGATTTCTTGCGCTTTGAGCGATTCTCTTTGATCTGTCATAGCCTTTGTAAATGACATCATTGTTACACATGACCCCAGACGGGCTACAGTGTTCAGCCTTTGAGACTAGAGCATTTACTTTCCTGGAAGCAGGGTATCAGTAAAGCAACTTGCCAATTAGGTTCTAAGCAGATGAAGTAATCCCCCACAGTGCAGTTCCTTTTGTTTGGTAAGCTACTTAATTCAGCCAAGTGAAAGTAAAAGAGTATGTTGCTTCAGGCTGGACTCTATAACAGCTGAGTCAAAAACAATCAATATTAATTAAACACCCTGGATTCTTTGACATTTGAAAGTAAAACTAAAACATTACCTTCATTAAAATGTGAGCAGTTCTCCATTAAGATCCATATGTAATGTGTTGATTTCAATGTACAGTAAGCAGTAATGAATGACTGCAGCTGCAACTATATTTCCCTGCTTGATGTCCTGGTATGTGCTAAAATTGCAAACTAATCTGAAACATATTGCTTTACATTTACAAATGCAAAAGATCTTGCATCAAATAATTTGGCCAGGCATTCTTTAATATGGATTTCAACATATTAATCTGAAACAGTTTTTCCATGTTGTGCACTACAGTTAAAACCAACATAATGACATCCATTTATAGAGCATGCAACTCCAAAAATTGAACATTAATATTAATGAAGGTTAAGGTGATACAAGTATATAACAATGTGGTATTTTGTTGTAACAAAACACCTTATGACTTTCCTCATGCTACCACTTTTCATTTGTCAGAATCACTCGACCCTTCTCCCTTCAGTAGACAACATGACTATGAACACCACTGTTAAGCATGTCCTTCTGTAGCCTGTAGCCACACAGTATATACTAAAATGACTCTTTTAAACAGGTATTGTTAGAATAAAATATACAATTGTGCTGTAGAAAAATCATATCCAACAGATATATTTACATCTATAGTAATATGAAGCATGGATAGCATGATATTACCACTCTGTAATTAATACGGCAATCCTGTTGATTTCTGCTATCCACTCCATTCCAAGAAGCTAATATCTGATTAGCAAATGAAATGTTAAAATGTGTTTATGAATGCATGAAAGAACCATTTGCAATTCACCTCTGATTAAAAAATTGCTTTTGGTTCATTTATAATTGAAGAAAATGAGTCATTTTTATTTTCATTTGATTTCCCCATAATTTAATAATATAACTATCACTGGTTTTGTTCTTTTGAATAATTCCTTATTTTCATATTTCAAGGACAAGTATTATTTATATATTTATTTATTTTACTAGTTTACTGGAATAGTCTAACGAGGAAAAGGAGGTTGTCCTTTTTCTGCAGAAGCCCAAGGAAAAACTCCAAAAAAAAATAAATAAACACAAGTATTGCTTACTAGAATGCACATTCTTTACTTCTTCTGGCTTTTCCCGGTTAGGGGCCGCCACAGCAGATCACCTGTTTGCTCATGATTGGCAGTGGAGTTTTACTGTGTTTAGTTGCCAGCCCAGAACCCAACCTTCCACAGAATGCACACACACATGCCTAGGGCCAATTTAGAGTGTCCAATCCACCTACAGCATGTCTTTTGGAGTAAACTAGAGCACCCAGAGGAAACCCATGGGACCACAGGGAGGACATGCAGACTCCGCACAGAAGGCACCCCAGCCGAGGATCGAACCAGAGAATCTCTTGCTGTGAGGCAGCAACACTAACTGCTGCACCACCACGGCTGCCCACAATGCACATTCTTTTAAGACACATAAATAACATAATCAATGTATATCTTCATTTCAGTTTATATGTTTATGGAATGTTTTTCTTACATATGGACATACATGGACATCATGCTACTCAAAAGGGCAGCAGTACGGTACAACACCATCACATTGCCGTAAATATATATATATATATATATATATATATATATATATATATATATATAGATATACAGATAGATATGTGTGTTTGTGTGTGTGAGTGTGTGTGTGTGTGTGTGTGTGTGTGTGTGTGTGTGTGTGTGTGTGTGTGTATATGTATATATATATATATATATATATATATATATATATATATATATATATATATATATATATATATATATATATATATAGATAGAGATATATCACACAAACACACACACACTATATATATATATATATATATATATATATATATAGATATATAGATATATATACATATATAGAATGCATTCATTTAGTCAAGCCCACATTGCTCAATCATGCAGTTCAGTGAATTTGATCCACGAATTTCGTAATGTCGAATGGTCAGAATGTCATAAAAATCACCAAATTCAACATTTCTGACCACTCTACCACCTAGACAAGCACTACCATGGGTTAAAAAGGGGGCGATATTTTGCAACTCACAACAAATGCAATCACTTTTTTGAGATGTTGCCGCACTGTTTTCGTCAATACCCTGATCGACCATTCAATGGCCAATCAAATGCATACATACCTATAAATATATATATATATATATATATATATATATATATATATATATATATATATTTGTAGAAGGTATGACAGCTTACCATTTCATTTGTCTGTTTTTTTGATGTATTTATATATTTATTTAGTTGATTAAGTTGAATCAACATGGTACAAATTCCACTTTTCAACAGTGACACATAATCTGTCAGTTATAAATTTAATTTCTAAGGGATGTGCAGTTTGAAATTCTGCAGAAGAATAAATCAAATCATGACAGTAGCTCTAAGACAAGACACTTACTTCTCCAACTATATCTGCTTAATCATATCATCTTTAGGCATGTTGGTCTGTATTTCTGGTCTGTACGTGGTAATGCAGTGAGCAGTATATTTCAGGTAGTCAGTATAACTCAGAGTCTAATCTTTCACATTAGAACTTATTGCAAATATTGATGTGTACAATACTGTGATTATAATTTGATGACTAAATGCACTACATCTTATAACTCATGATCTAAGCCAGCTGGTGAGAGTGTTGATGTAAAATATGTTGTCTTCTTGTCTTGTAATATATATGTAAACTGTACACATGTAAACACACAAACACATGCATGCATCATTAAACTTAATTCTGGAGAGCAGCAGAAAAAGAAGATATTGCCAGTCGGTCAGAATTAAAGATTTCTAATAAAAAAAAGTAAGACTGCTAACAATGGCTTTCTAGACTAACCAAAATGAAGAATATTTTATTTCACAATCTAAATCTGACCCTTTCCTTTTGCAGAAAATGTTTCGTGTAGGATCAGTTCCATGGCTTATATCTGCAACTTGCTGAGATTCAGGTCTACTTTATCCCTGTAGAATACACTATATAGTATTTGCCTGCTACATTTCTTATACTGATTTGCTTTATTATTTGCCCACTGTGGTCTTATTTGTACTTTGCTTATAGGTTCATATGTTGATAATTATATACTAGGTTAATGACAACCAAGGCCTTTTTATGCCTAGCTGCCAAATAGGAATGGTCCCAGCTCAAAGTCTTGAGGTTCCTCACTGTTGACCAGTCTCTTACTGGAGTTGATAGCACCAATCCTAACTTCCTGAGCCCTGTCTGTTAGTCAACTGGCAATCGAGTAAGTTATGTAGGGGTTTATTCCCAGTTCAGTGAATTTGTCAGCTGTACCTAAGTCGGGTATTATATCAAATTCCTTAACGTTAACCATGTCTAGGTAGGTGGTATGCAGAGTTTTTCCCTCATACATTGCCTTGGTGTTCTTCTCAAAGAAGTCTACAAGGTTTAGGAGGCATGATCTTCCCTTGACAAAGCCAAACTGGGTTGGTTCCAGTCTCTGAAGGTTGTCTATGTCTTAGCTGATCGTTTCCATGATGATTCATTTCATGGCTTTGCATATTAGACTAGTAAGACAAATAGGTCTGTAGCTTATGAAGCTGGTTGAAGGTCCAACCTTGTGACATGGGATAACTGTTGTCATCCTCCATTCTATAGGTCTGTAGCTTATGAAGCTGGTTGAAGGTCCAACCTTGTGAAGTGGGATAACTGTTATCATCCTCCATTCTGTAGGTCTGTAGCTTATGAAGCTGGTTGAAGGTCCAACCTTGTGAAGTGGGATAACTGTTATCATCCTCCATTCTCATGGTACAAAGCCTGTTTTGATGCTATAGTTGAAAAGTAACTCATGTGTTCAGGATAGGCCATGTTTCCAGCTATTTAGAAGGCATCTCAGGATATTTTTGGGGTCCATGAGGCTGTATTGTGGGCTTTAGTGAGTACCACCAAGACTTGCTCCCTATTAATAATTGGGTAGGTTTATGCTGTTTCAGTTGAATTTATCAGCCATCAAATTTACTGTTTTACTCTGCTCAGTGAAAGTAACATCACTGACCACCAGTCTGGCACTGATGTGAGGTGCTTTTGAGGTTCTGGACATATCTGTGGAAAGCCTTGTGGTTTTCTTTAGCATGTGAAGCTATTTTGACCTCATAACTGGCCTTATTGGACTTAATTAGTCCTCTTAGTTTCCTGTTTAATTTAATTAGAGAGCTCCTATCATTATGGGAGTTGTTTTTCCTAATTTTAACCATGACGTTTTTCCTTTCGTTATATACTGTATTAAGGTTAGATTCCACTAGTGCAGTTTGTTTTTAGAGTTTGTTCTGGTCTGGCTTCTTCTATGTACAGCAGCTTCTACACAGCCATTTACACGGCTGTGCTTTGTCTGTGTGCATCATTATGCAAAGGTTGCTGTAAACTCGAGATTGGCAGGGGCATTGAATGTTGATAACCTATTGCTTAATAGGGTGTAGTTTGCTTTGGAATATTTCATAACTGTTACAGTTTTTACAGGAGTTACTGAGCTGATTTATCTTTTGAATTAGGCAGCTTCGTGGTCTGACCTAACCAATTAGGACATGACACTTGGTGGGGAGGCAGCACTCTCCCATATTAGTGGGTATAAAGTCCATTATGTTTGAACCTCTAGAGGGTGTGCACACTATCTGTTCAAGGGTTTTTGTGCTATTAATCCCCAGGAATAATTGTGTCTGTCAGTATGAGACAGTATGTATTTTCCAGTCTATAGAGGGGTAGTTAAAGTATCCCATGAGCAGGGTATATATTATATTTAATGGTGAGTGTCTCCAGTAGGTCTATTTATGAGTTATGGCTTCTAGGGACATAGGGAGTGACCTGTGACTTCTAGATTGCAAGGATATGGCATGGCACTTTGGATGTGATGATTTGCATGTGGATAAGTTCCAGGGTATCATCAAGTTTAATCAACTTTGAGTTCTGCTTATTGCTAATATAGATTGAGATGCCTCCACCTTTTCTCTCTGTCTGTGCAGCTGATGGTCTCAATGTGTGGAAGACAGCAAAGCCTTGCACTGCGGGAGTATTTTCTATGGATTTATGCTATGTCTCGGTAATGGCACATATGTCTATATTCTCCAGAATGAGGAGAGCTTGTAAGGTGTGGAGTTTCTTGCTTAGGCTCCTAGCATAGCAGTAAAACCATTAGGTTGCTTTGGATTTTATTTGCTATGTTGGTAGGTTTGTCAATTTGACATTGTCTAAAAAAGGCTATAAGGGGGTGGAGAAAGTTTTAGTCACTATTCAGAAGCCAAGGGGGACAGGTGCAGGCCATCCTTTACAAAGGACTGTGCTCTGGTCTATTAACCTTGTCCTCCAATGCTGACAAATATTGAATCCCCCTGGAAAGACACAAGAGACCAAGCAAATTATTGACATTGATCATCTTTTGTTCGTACTGTGGCATCATTGTCGGTGAAGGTTGAATCCTGCTCAGTGCAAGGCACATACTTGCCTGAGGCACATATTCAGAGATATCAAAAATATCTGTCTTCATGTAGTCCAAGAAACATTGTTTCAAGTCATTAACTCTCACATGGACTGATAGAATCATATTGGAAACTGCTGTGTAGTTACTTGAGTGTGTGTGTGTGTGTGTGTGTGTGTGTGTGTGTGTGTGTGTGTGTGTGTGTGTGTGTGTGTGTGTAGCTTGGCATATCCTGGCTCAAGATAAGCCACTTACTATTATCTTCTCTTGTTCAATCTGGTGTGTGGGTCATCTGTGTGTCATACTGTGGAGTGTCCTATAGCAAGTATCTTGGATAATGTGTTGACTTACCTTATGGGCTTTGCACTTGGGGCTCCATTGGGTGTAGGGGAATGTGTGGTGTTTTATGTTGCTTTTGGTCAGTGCTTTAGAAATTACTGAGGATATGCTTTACCACTTATAGGCATAGGAAGTCTATGAGGTTAGGGAAGATTGCTTTTTAGTTCCTCAGCATAGGTTTGCCTAGTGTGTAGTGGACACTATGTGTGGTGGATGTAGTGTGTGTGTTCCTGACAACCTTGTTTGCATGCAAGATTTTTGTCAACAGTGAAATTATGTATGTGCATTTCTCACATATTGTATTTGTTTTTAATAAGGATGAAATGATTGTCTGTGAACATTAGACAATTGCTACATTGTCTCAGGATGCCCATATCGAGCATGCTGGCTATGGAGTAATTTGGAAATTGCATATCCATGTTGTCTGGATCTGTATTTTTGTAGGCTACTTTGGGTCATGGACTGAGTTATATAGAGTTTTCCATGGGTGGTATCTGTGGTTTGGCACTACACTTGGTTAGATTGTGCTAAGATTTGATAGCAGTGCTGTTTAATGTATAAACTAGGTGCTCTAAACTTGTCTCCACACAGTGGCTTTGTTTTAGCCACACTAATTTACAAGTTTCAGTTCTAAAGGAAGTTTTATAGATAACATTTACTTTCTGTGCATTTGTCTTCGTACAGGGCACTCCTGACCTCTTGATATAATAACATTAAAAACAATTGCTTGCATGTCTAATGCTACAACAAAACTACCTTGGCAAGCAATTTCAAGTATTAAAGACCTTTAGCATGATTTAAAGACAAAATCAACAAATCAGCATCATCATAATCAGCAGCAGCAGCAGTGGCAACATCCCCTTTTTTCCCATTTTTTTCTACATGGGGTCAGGGTATCGTGTTAACTGTCAGCAACTCTCTCGATTCAGTGCCACACTCCTGAATTCTTCAACACTCATGCCTGACGGTCACAGATCTTCTTTCACACAATCCATCCACCTCTTTGCTGGATGTTTTCACTTCCTCTTACCTTCTTATTGCCTGTCCCAAATCGTCCTCACCAGGTTGTCTTCTACTTTTCTGCATGTGTCCAAACCACCATAATCTGTTCTCTTTGATCTTTTCTGCAATTGGAGCTACTTTGGCTTCTGTTCTTATGTCCTCATTTCTTTGTCTGTCCCACAATGTGCATCCTACCACCCTTCTAAAGGCACTTAATTTCCATCACCTCTGGCTTCTTCAACTGTTCTGCCTTTACTGCCCAGGTTTCTGTACCGGTTTACCTTCATATCGCCGATCACATATGATCGACTGGCCACATTGTCGAGCTTTTTCTGTGAAACCAGAACCGTGAAACTTTTAAAAAGTTGAATAAATGTCGAATTTCAACATTTCCAGCTGTGCCACACCTCAAACCATTGCTACCATGGGTTAAAAAGGGGTGAGATTTTGCAGTTCGGATATGTGGAATTCGATGTTTGGGACGTTCGCACTTTGGTATTCGCAGAAGCAGGGTCAACCATAGTGAGATCGGTGTTATGAAGGTAAACCTTCTATACCATACAGTAGTACTGGTCACACCATTGTCTGGAACACCTTACTTTTCAGCTTCTTTGGCATTCTTCTGTCATACACTACACCTGACACTCCATGCCATTTGGCTGCAGCCACTCTGATTCTAGCTTTGACCTCTTCATTCAGACTTCTCTTCTCCTCAGCTACCCCTCCCAGATACTTGAAGCTGTTTACCCATTCCACTACCTCCCCTTCTGTCTCTATTCTCAGCTTCATCTGATTTCCCCAATTTGCTGCCATTACCACCATCTTATCTGTGCTTACTTTCATCCCATGTGCCTTGAGTTTTGCATTCCATTCTCCTATACTTTACTGAAGTTCTTGCTCAGAGTCTGCCTGTAATGCCACATTGTCTGCATACAGCAACTTTGTTGATCTGTCCCATCTGACCTGTGTGCTAATGTAGTCCATCACCAGTATGAACAACAGTCAGCTTAGAGCTGAACCCTGGTGTACCCCCACTTTCACTGGGAATTCCTCTGTAAAGGCAAAATCAACAAATTAAAAAAAAAAAGTAACACTCTAAACAGTTAACTGTAGTGCAAAACAATAAAATAATATATTTAAAATGTTTTTAGCTTCATGCATGTTGTTCTATGTCTTTAATGAAACCTCACTCGTTTTATTCTGTAATGTAGTTGTTTGATAATTATTTTGTTTTATACTGATCCCCTTAAAATAACTCACAGCCCACCAAAATGATATTTGATGATGTTTATTAAACTTTTTATCCACAACTTTATTGAGCAACATTCTTAGATGTATTAATCACAGCATGGACAGCCATGTAACAATTCACCAGGCAGGTGTATTCCACCCACTCTGCCCCAAAATAAGCAGTGTTGCTTCAACTGCTCACTTACTCTCACGTATCGAAGCAGTGCAACACAACTCATTCCCATCTCCAAAAAATCTTCTTGAAATACAACAGCCAACACCAGAGATCGAACAGCTGCTCCTGTCCGCTTAACTAATACACATAAGAAATAATCAAATCGTCAATGGCATAAACATAGGAAGGAAGCATAAACATAGGCAGCAAGTTCATGCCTAAATCTGATCTTCCAACTCATCTACACACATAGAACCCACTTAGCCCCTCCTTACACTTACCTCACTTCCTCCACAGCAATCATCCATCCAGACTTAACCCTTCCTTACCCACTACTCTAGTTAAACTCTTTCCAACTCCCACTTAACCCTAACACCCCCCTCCTAATCCTGTATACCCACTTCTTCCAACAATTCCTGTAACTACTTTAAAGTGTCTCTGGACAAATTGGTTAGTTCCCAAACCTTATTTCTCCAGCTTTCCTTATTCACTATTGCGGTTCAATTTTTTTTTTTTTTTGCCATATCAATTTAAATTTGTTATATGTTTTGAAATATTCTTATTTATATAATTGTGTTTGTATTTTGTTACATTTTCTCCTGTACAATGCTTTTAAATTGCACACAAGAATCACTGCTCCACCCCAGTTAACACATGGAAATTTATAGACTACTACATAACTAAATAAATAAAAAATATGTCTTTTTTTTCTTTTAGAAAATGTTGTTGAGAATGCTTGTCATAATTGTGCAGCTTTGCACTTTTATGATTATTTAATTATGAATTTCTTTCTTCACTTGGTTGTTTTTAATCAGGTGAATCCCTGGACACTAATATCATTTTTCAGTGGTGACCAGCAAGCACTCTGTAGTTAAGTGACTTGGCTAAAGCCACATGGTTTGCAAGTAGAACATTTTCTATACTCACTCCCCTATAGAGTCCTCCATGAATATCTATGTCTAGACCTTCAGACTTGAATGGTCCAATCTTGGTTGACCTGGTGCATCGAATACATTGTTAAAAGAAATAAACATTCATAAATAGATACACAAAATATGTTGGCATGATATAGTCATATCCCAATGTATCCATCACCTCTGAAATAAACCTCCACTGCACGTCAAGCACAGTAATCCTCTTGCCATATTCAGGGTAATTCTAGGTAATTAGATTTGGATGGACAGCCTCAAGTTCTCACCCAGTTTATTTAATCTTTCACTCCTTGAGGATGGAGGAAACTTCTGAATACATTTTTATGGCTAGGCTTGTTATGGTCAGCTGAATCATTGCTTAGTACTTACCTATGAACCTAACAACAGGGAGTGAGTGAACACCCTATGTTAATTCATGAAACAAAAACTTATTCTGTATCATGTTTGGCTCTGATTTTCCTAATTTAACTAAAACTGGTCCTGAGCTCTTACCCGTTATAGACACGCTCCATCACTTGGTCATCTGTGTCCCTTACCATTCTTCTCCTTCCCCTGCCAGGACCTCCAGCTGTTAAATACGGTAGTTAAATATGGATCACCTGGCTCCTAGTCAAGCCTTTATTTCGCTATACCATTCACTCTGACTGTATATAATGGAAGTCAGGTTGCATAATTTTACTGCTGTTGAATGCAGACAAGTAGCTTGCAAAGTTTCTTTATGAATCCCTTGCAAAAATTCCTTCTCTGTCCAAAACAGCAGCCCCATACCAAAGCTTCTTGTAATGTATTATACAGTCCATATGCTGTATATTCATTCTTACTGGTTAATCTGATAACTAGTATTTATCTTTATAGTTACATTGTCGCTACCTGCACTGCCAGTATAGTTTATCTTCATATTTTTGGGGGAAACTGAATTAGGATTTGTTTAGAATTCTGATAACAGATTATACAATATTGTTGTTGTAAACAATAAGACAAGCAAACTGATAATATTGCAGTCTTGTCCCTCTCTCTCTCCCTCTTGTGATATAACTAATTTCTAATAAAGACCATGGGAGAGGAAAATAACCTACCAAATCTGAGTTGCCACAATTTCCCAAAACACATGTTTCAGCATGTGTGCATCCCTTCTCATTGCTAAGTTCACTGCTGTGTTAAAATATCTAAATATAAAAGAAGCTTATTATGAGCAGAGCTGTTAAATGTATGCAGTTGAACTTCTTTATAGTCTTTATAAAATATTTAAGAGCCATTTTGCCTGTTTTCTGATGCGTTAATATTAAATTAATGTTTGATAAAAAGGAAGACAGTGGTACTGTTGTTAACTAAAATGCAGAAAAGCTTTTTCATAGGTTCATAGATTAGTACTAAGCTAACTGCCCTTGCGAGCCATTTTATGCCTAGCCAATTATCCCTTGTGAGACTCAAACCCTGCACCTTGTGTTTGTAAGGCAAACAACTTAAACATTAGGCCACCCTCCCAACCTAATCTTGCTGAAAAACACAAAAAGAAAAATCTAGCAAAGCTAGATTTCTAACTGTATGATACCTTAAACTTCTTGCATCAGTGGCCTCATGGGATATATGCAAATCACCCCTTAAGGTTATCAGGTGTTTCAGCTGAATGGCAATTCTGAATGTCCATGACTTTTTCTTTTACTTTTATTTTTAAGTCTATTTATGGACAATTTCAGGCCATTAAAGTCAAACCCCTCTAGCTGTGGACATGCATGTTTCTGCCTTCTAATGACATCATCAGCACAGCATAAGAGGAACCTCTTTCATTCTGCTGTAGCCTGGAAAATAAATGGAAGCAAAGTTATTCTTCCATAGCAATAAAGTAGATCTTAAAATGTTGATATTCTGATTTCTTGGTACATCTAAAGTTATCACTCTGTGAAGCATTTGTTGACTATCAAAATGTAAGTATATTTTGGTCTCCTAGCAATATAAAAGAGGAAGCCAATTATTTTTATCAAAGCTCACCTGTATAATTAAACTTCAAGTTAGATTTTCTCTGCTTCATTTACTATGAGTATTATGAAATTGTATACAATAAATAGACTTCTGTGATTGTATGTTACAGCACCATATCTGTCCTTTATGAATAAAGTTTATTTCATCCAATACTTTCTCTCACCAGCTCCCCTCCCCTGCAGAACACAGGGTTATATGTTTTTTTTTTATTTTTTGCTGTATCATCCTCAGCAGCTGACTTCAAGGAATATGAACACAGTAGCTAAAGATGGTTAGAATTTACAATTCATCTGTTTAAGAAATGGGGTATTAAACTAAAAGGCATATATAGCACTCAACAGCTTTTTTATCAAGCTAGGCCATGCATTCAGGGAATGTACTTTTTGCTGAGATGGAACTGGAAGCATTCTGTTGGACTTAACACTTAAAAGGTGATGTGCTGTTGTCTAAGGTCAATTAGTTATATAAATTTTCATATCAGAACCATCTTATAGTCTCTTCTTTCCTAGAGGATCTACACAGGAACTACATGGCTTACTCCCAGAACAGTTTTAGATGGAAGAACAAGAGATGTGTAATGCCCATTAATGGTCTTGGGCAGCAGGCAACTTATAAATCATGAAGACCAACCAGTTCCAACTTTGTTGGATGTTGCATTGAAGAAAGATTTCTAAAATCAATATTTATACTTGGTCATTTACTAAAATGTCCAGGTTACATTTTACTGTGACATTTGTCTTGGGTAACTATAATGTTTAAACCATTTTTTATTGAGAAAAAGAACATGCTGAATAATATATTTATATAATGTTTCTGCAGAAATTAATGGTTCGATATTTCTAGATGTATGTCAACATTTTAACATATAGCATCATTCATTTTTTTCAGCATTAAGTTTTTAAAATCATTTATTTCTACTTGGTGAAATGTCATTAAAGATATAAAACTGAAATGCAGTTAAGAGTTAAATAAGGTCTTCTTTCACTACTGATGGGTTCCTGTTAATATGAAAGCGATGGCATATTCTTATGGAAATTCTAGTAATATTATTTAATATCAGAGTAATGTCTACCATGTTGTTTTCTACTGACAGAGATATGAATTATATGCCATTTGTGCTAAGTAACAAACCACTCACATGGAGTCCATTATCTGTGTATATAGCAGAATTTAAAGCACTGAATATGGAAAACTATGTTATTAGTGATTGTTCAATAATGCATGATCATAAATCCATAAGTAGATATCAGACAACCAGTCTGAAGACCATTATAAGCCTAGCCAACAACCAAAATTTAAAAGTTCCTTCCATCCGTAAGGATAGCAATACAAAATGTAACAAGGGAGCATTTTAGGATGCCCACCCAATAGTCTAGTTTTATTTGATGTCAATTTCTTTTGAACTTCTCTGATTTGGCTTTTACTTTGGAAAAAGAACTGTCTTTCAAAAATCATAGAAGCTGTTTTAAGTATTACACCATCAAAGTTGTACTATACAATTCCCAAAGTAGATCTTGTTTCATGTACGACTCTTTAACACATTGAACAAATAACCGCAAAGCATAAATATATTTTAGTGTTCCAGTTTGCTGTAAGTGAATGGTAGGAAAAGTTATTTTCCTTACCATACCTTTTAGCTGCTGTGATTTTGATCATATGATATGATTTTTGTCCTCAGACGTATCCTTGCCCCTTCTAGATTTACTAATTTTCTTATAAAGTCAGATCTGGTTGTGAGAACATACTTTATTAAGTGAATAAACCAAGCCTATACACTGATTCCCTTCCACTTATTATATAGAGTTAAGTATCAGAAGAATATCTGTGAAAAATAAGAATGTTTGCCTCTTTCTGACCTTCAGCTGTGGTTTTTAAAGCTTAGAGGTTAAGTATGGATACAGTTCTTCCCCACACCCCAGTAATCGAATGTAATAGTTCTAACATCATACTCCCTGAGAGAGAGAGCATCCCTGTTCCTGAAGTTAGTACAGTCTCAGATTTAATAATAGGTTGAAAACATATTTCAGGGAAGGGCAGCCTCCCTACAAAAACTGTGTTTTTTTCAATAGGGGGCATCGCCAAGATGGTGAGCAGTTAATAACATAGTATTTTTGCTTTGCTTTGTTTTAACATCTCTGACAGGATTGTTACAAAAAAAAAATTCAAAAGAAAACATTTCAAAATTTGTTAGATATACAATTAAACTACTTCTGATAAAATATCTACATAAATAAATAAGTTTGGAACCGTTTTCATTGCTTTTTCCTGTCAAGAAGCTAATTCCCTCAGAATGAGTCAATCTAAACCCAGTGTACAGGACAATACAATAAAGAGACATTCAGCCTTTACTCAGCAACATCAAAGAACTTTTTTATAAAGCTGGATAAACTGGAAAACAAAACAGACAACATTAAGGAAGAATGTACAAAACAGGTAGAAGTGCTGAGTAAAGTTCTTAAAAAACAATCTTCACAAATTTCAAATATAGAAGAGGCAATGACTGAATTAAATGAAGAATAATTGAGCGTAAGAATAATACTGAATTTCTCCTGTAAAAAAAAAATATTTTTGGGAAAAAATAGAAGATCTTGAAAGCAGATCTAAAACAAACAATATTAGGATTTATGGCATCACTGAGAAAGAGGAAGGAGACAATTTGATTCAATGTCTAAATACCTGGCTGCCTAAGGCATTGAACCTGCCTAAAGCTCTTTCCTTCAGTACTGAGAGGACACACAGGTCACTTTCCACACATAAATAAATAAATATACTCCTAAACAAAGATAATGATCATTAAATTCTTTACCATTCAAGATAAATATATCATTTTAAAACCAGCATGGATTAATTATCCAGTAAAAATAAAAGAAAACATTATGAGATTTGACAGTTATGTAAAAAAGGAAAACATGTGTACCTCTTATAAATAACTTAAAGAAAAATAATATTAGAGAACTAATTTTGTTTCCAGCAAAAATAAAGATTCATCTTATAGAAGGAAGATGCTTTGGAGTATATATAGAGGAATGAAATTCTTAAAAAAAAAAGAAGAAGAGGAAATGGACTGCAGTTTGTATACATCTCTCAAAAGAAATGGGTACTTACGTATTATCGCAACCAGATTTTTGCGATCGTAAAGGTTGCTTCCCGATAGTGAAATGTGTCCGGTAAGAATTTAAAAATGGGCGACGATGTATTTTCTTTGACAAGGAAGGCTCTTTTATGCAGGTTTATGAATAAAAATTAGAAAAATAGTGAACTGTCTATGCATGCACTTCCCTGGCGGCAGCATGTCATTGCATCTTCCCGGTTACTGAAATCACTTCATGATTACATGTAGTAAGAGCACTTTCCCAAAACATCTTATTGCCGGACAATGCTCTCTTCTTCCTGTACTTTGTGGCTGTTAGCAACCGTTTTTTTTTTTTTTTTTTTTTTAATTTTGACCTGAAGATGTCTTTACAAATAGTAACCCCCCACCCAAAAAAAAGTGACCAAAACCATCATTACAGGGTCTGCCGTTGCCTTCTCTGAAGGCTGCTTCCTTCCACACTGTCAAAATAATCCATTCGTCAGAACAACAGCAAGCATTCTTATTTAAGCGTGCGTGTGTAAGGCACTCTGAAAACACGAAGCGGGTTTCCTCAAATGTTTGTCTTCCCCTTCACACAGACCCTGTAATGGAAAGCTAGTCCACAACAAATAAAACAGACCATAAATACCACCTTACAGTGGTTTGTGGCCTTGTTTGTACAGAAGTATTGTAAATTCGCAACTGCGAAAATCTTGTTGCGATAATACGTAAGTACCAAGAAATGCAACATGGAATTGATGGTGAATTAAAGACAAAAACAGTAAAATACTGAAATCCATCCATCCTCAACCCCTTTTTCTCATTTTGCAAATGGGGTTGGGGTGCCACTTCAACAGTTTCAATCATCCTGAGCCAAGATTTACACCAATGGGTGGCTAGCCCTGCCGCAGTGGTTCATCCGTACCACTCACTCCCACCTACAGCGAAGAGAACCTCTTGCTGTGAGGTGAAAATGCTAACCACTGCACCACCATGGCAACCAAATGATACATGAAAAATTAATTAATTCTTCTGTATTATTTGTTCTGCAACATAAAGTAGTATATGAATAGTAAGGATCCGATAATAATATCACTTTCTACAAGGTAAATCATATTTATTCCTTATTTCAAATGATCTTTTAAGATATATATATATATATATATATATATATATATATATATATATATATATATATATATATATGGATCCCCTTCACTTCACTGAAATGCTAGAAGACCGACACTCTACAGAAGGAGACGAGAAGACCGACGACTCAGATGACCGACAAGGTGAGAACCCGACGGACTCGGTAAGTGTGCGATAGTGAGGGATTTAGTGTTAGGGAGCGGACAGGTAAGTGTGTGATAAGTGTCGGTGTAGTGAAGGGGATCCATATATATATATATATATATATTTGTGTATCTCTCTCTCTCTCTCTCTCTATATATATATATATATATATAGTGATGCTGATTCATTCCATATAGAGCTTAATCAGTCATACTATACCTATCACTAATGAAATATATCAATATGATGAAGCTTATGTAAAGAAACAAGCATTTGAAATTCTTAATACAGTTTTGTGATGTGCTACTAAACACGGTACTTGAAATATAAACTGACAGCAAAAAAGTATGATAAGCTGCATTCTAATTCAAATAAATGACTGTTTTACATATATGAAAGAAAGCATTGGAATGTCAGTAAACAAATAGGACATCATTGACACCTATACAAGCAGAATTGTTATTACACATTGCTGACATTCTTTGAACCCAAGTTTTATTGTTACATCTCCTTTAAAGATTGGTAGATAGCTCCATATAAAATAATACAAGAAAACCTGAGAAAATGTCTGCATTTGAAATATTAGAGTCATTGTTTTATCTCTAATTATGCTTTGTTACTGTCTTCTTATAATATTTAGCAGTTATTTACTGATTAAAGTAACTTGCTAAGCCATTATTTTAAAATTAAGGTTGAAAATGAACACTCACAATTGTTGCAAGTTTATCTGTACATGCAAAGTTTATGAAAAGATATTATCTGTAATTGAGGAAGCATTTGAAAGTTCAGTGTTTCATGTTTTTTAGTTTAGTGATTCGATGGCTTTGAAGGGATAATATTTAATGTTGAAGTGTTTAAATTAATTTGCAAATACAGTTAACTTTTCTGTGCATGCAGTTAGAGCTAAACAAACTATTCTCATGGCTTTAACATTAATTTAGCTTTAAAATAAACTGTATAGTAGTGCAAGCACTTTTGTGATGCTTTATAAGCTTTAAAAGATTCTATGAGTTGCTATTCTTAGGTTCATAGGTTCATACGAGGCTACTAGGCTAATGGCTCAAGGGCCTTTTCAAGCCCGGCCATGTAAAATTCTGAGTACTCTTACTGACCATAGTTAAATAGTCATTTTTAATAGAGTTATTCTATGATCAGCACCAACTGCCGCTGTCCATGAAGGCCATAAGTGCCACCCTGGGGTGAATTTACAGTCACCAATCTAGTTGTCAGGGTTGTGCTTAATTAGTATCATTGAGAAACTCTGCTTCACATGGAGTGGTACCTTATTCCAGAGGAGTAGCGATCTCTGGGAGATATATCTGTCTTTCCAGCATGCACTGTTAACTCATTACTGCTGAGTGATGCCCCCAAGTGTATGTGCAGTTAATTCCTACTGACACCTCTAGGTGTCAAATATTGCATATTCTTATTTGCATCAATAATTCCAAAACCATGCTACGTACAAGGTTTTACAAGATTTCATTTTAAAGCTTACAGAATGGAAAACTTAATTGCATTAATATTTGACATCTGCCTAGTGCAGGTAAATCAATATTAACTGTTGTTTTATGATATTAACATATAGATTTAATTTCACATTTTTCTAAATATCTCAACAATGTAGCACACACTGAACTTAGCCTCATACGAAAGCTCTCAGCTAGATGAAAATAATGTTGCTGACAGTATGTGTGTGACTTGAATGGTTGCTGGGATATTGTAAGTTGTTTACAAAATATTACAAATGTAATAGTTACTATGTTTACTGTGACTTAGAAAATTTGGTTAAAGACCCAGAACCTAAAGAAAATTATCCCTATAAAAAGAGTTTAAGCTGAAGAGTTTGCTATTTATACTTATTTCATAGTTCCTGTGGTTCCAGTGATATGGACATTTGTTTGAAATGTGAGGACATAATTTGATTCTGTCAAAAGGCTTAAGCTCTGGCCATTGGAAGTTACAGTGCAAAACTTCCTGAGCTCTATTGGAGCGAATGAGTTAATGTCACAGGATAGGCTAAAAATACTGGAGTGCACTACTTGTGTCCCATTTGATATGTGATTGTGCAGCATTTCCCTTAGGACAGGGTCATAGACTGCCCTGTAGGCCTAGCACAGGTCTTTTTTCAGCAGCCTGTATGATACAGAGTACAGTGACAGAGCTTTCAAACTTTTCTTGTAGGTCATGTTTTGGAGGCCCTGGATTCTCTTGGTTAGAAACCTTTATGGTTTCCCCAGTTGCTGAAGGTGTCTGGTGAGGTACATACAGGAAGGGGCATTGTACTCAATTAGTGGTCTGATAAGGGTCAAGTACAGCAGAGTTTTAACCTCCCTAGTTTTGGTTGGGATGCCCTTATTTATGAGATGCACAATGTAGAAGGGTTTTCTTTCCACTATGGACACATGTTGGTCAAAGTTTGGATTGCTGTCAACCTGTTTTCCCAAGTCTTGCACCACTGAGTTTGAGCTTTGAGGAGTGCTATTTATGTCATACATAGCAGAGATACTTCTTTGCCAAGAAGAGTAATGAACCATTTTTTTGCATTAAGTTTTAGTCCATGACTTTGGCACCAGCCATCTATCTGCATCAATCCCTTCTGTAATATGTTGACATCACTGAGGGACTCTGTGATTGCACCCAGTTTACAGTCATCTACAAACTTGGTAAGCCACAGGCCATTAACCTTCACATGCACTTCAGAGAACTAGATGCCAGAAAATAGAGGGCTCAGCATGGATCCTCGTGGTACCCCACTGATAACTGGTCTACTAGTTGAGGTGGACTCCCCAATTTTGACAGTGTGCATTCCCTCATTGAGCCAGTTGGCTACTAATCTACTGATTTCTGGATTAATCCCCAGCTGGGAGAGTTTTTCAATGATACATGAGTGGGGGATTGTGTCAAAACCTTGGCCAAATGGAGATAAGCAGTGTGTACTTCCTTTCCCTCATCCAGGGCTTTGGTGACATTCTCAAAGAAGTCCACCAGATTCAAAAAGCAAGATCTACCCTTGACGAGACCAAATTGGTATGGGTCAAGAGTTTGAAGGTCTCCTATGTCCTTATGGATAAGGTACATGATGATTCTTTCCATGGCTTTGCAAATAAGACTGATAAGACTTATGGGTTGATAGTTCCCAGGATCACTCAATGGACCCCCTTCATGCAGGTGGATTACTGTTGCTGTTGTCAGAACAAAGCCAGTGCTCAGGCTATGGTTAAAGAGAGTGCCAAGTTCCACGAGGTCTTGTTTTACATTGTTTAGTAAGTAGCCTGCAATGTTAACTGGTCCTACAGAGATTGCATTTTTGGCCTTGTAAAGCATGTTTATGTCTTGCTCTTTGGAGATATTCAGTAGAGGACTGGTGTCAGGAATGCATTGGGGTATGTCTGATGGGGACAGGGGGTGATGTTATTGCCAAATCTGTCAGCTAACAGGCTGGCAATTTCTTCGGGTTCAGTGTGAGTGGTACTTTCCACTATAAGTTCAGAATACAGCTGGGCATTCCCTTTTAGCTTTCAGCTATAGCTAAAGAATGCTTTATGATTGTCTTTAGTTTGGGATGATAATTTAGTCTTGTAACTAGCCTTAGAGATCTTTATGAGGTATCTGATTTGCTTGTTCAAGCTGTGAAGGGTATTTTTCTTCTGTTGAGTAAGTTCCCTCCTGTTCTTAGATATCAGTGTCTTTCTTTTGCTGTATAACTTATTTATACTTACAGTCCACAAGGGTGGGTTGTTTTTTTGGGAGGACCTGTTTTTTCTCCTGTTAGTAAGAGTAGAGTCAGTGCATTTGTTTAAGTGGCTATATAGGGCATTTGTGTACTCTTCTACATAGAAATCATGTTGGCTATGCCTGCAGGTGCTTTAAAATGTTTTATACTATTGCTTAGTAGGTAGTAATTTGCTTTGGAGAAATTTTTCAGTTTTTTTTTTACTCCTGTGAGGATGTCAGGTTTGATCTTTACTTCAAAAGAGATAGATTTATGGTCTGGCCTTACAAGAGAGGGCAACAAATGGGGGATAGTGCATGACCTCCTATGTTGGTGAGCACTTTGTTCTGGACATTAGATCCCCTTGTGGGGATGTGGGCCAACAGTTCCAGGGCATTTCAGTTAAGAAAGTCCAGGGGTGTGAATTTTTAATTGTTATTCTGATGAAGTCAGATATACCACAGATGAAAACACTTAATCTTATTCAATAGACTACGACCACTCTTGGGTTTGTTTAATTGATTTTTTTGTTTTCAGTACCTGACAGGTAGATGACCAGAATCTTCTCCTTATTCAACGTGATGAGAAGAAAATCTGTGTGTATCACTAAGGAGTCACCAATGGCTAGAACATTAGGGTTTGAGGCGTTTTGCCCTAAGGGCTTAATTGTTGAGACACTAGTATGTGTGTTGTTATCTGTAGTGGTAGATTCTTTTCATGTATGTGTGTGCTGTTTGCACTTGGGAGGTCTCTGGTCTTTAGGTAGGCTATTAGTACATCCATTCTTAACCATATCTTGTGTAGGAGTAGAGATGTGTGTGCTGACAACCTGTTTGATGTCTTGTTTATTGTTACATGAGAGGATTGATTCCAGCTTCATGGTGTAGTTACATCTCTCACATACTGTATTTGTTTGCTTTAGGAGTAAGTGGTGATCAGTATAGATAAGGCAATTGCTACATTGCCTCAGGATGCCCATGTCAATCAGGCTGGCTAGAGAAATGGTGAAAAACTGTCTGTCTATTATGGCAAGTATATATTATAGTAACTAATGGGGATGAGCTAGATGGACCAGGCTTTGCTGTAAGACTAAGAAAAGCAGCTGTTCTGTGGAGGACTAGGTAGGGGTGGAAACCTGTGCAATGCCTCAGAATGCGCAAATGAGTTGCTTGCAGGGCAGTAAAGCACAACTGAGTTGTGTACAGAGAAGCAGTGGAGCTAAGGAGGTTTCTCTAGCAGATATCTAGGAAAAATTGTGTTTCTAAACATTTGTGTCTATACACAGCAGTGCTAAACACCATTGAGTGATGCACAAACCCATGCAAACACGGTCCTTAAATACAAGCAAAGTTAAATGTTTTTAAAGCAAACTAACCAATGGGAAAGCCCAAGAATGAGTCATTTTCCACCAATCCCAACTCAGGGGATCCTGCACTCCAGATTTCTGGTTAAGTTCACCAACCTCTAAGCAGATCTGCCAAATTGAACTTAACCTTCTTCTTCCTTAAAGTGAAAATTGACCTTTCACCTCACCCTTTGAACTGGAAGTGATATATTAGAATGCTACAATTGGAAATGCAGTATGCTTTAAGTATTAATACTAGTAAATTAACTTAAAAACATTCATATCTAGGAATTAAAGCACACTGTATTAAATCATATATAAGGAATATACTTAATTCATATAATATAATACATTAAAGGTAAAATAATGAGCTCTAAAACCAATCATAACTAATTTGTAGTTTTGTTTGCTTGTTATATATTAACAGCTTGATGGCTTGTTATATAATAACAACTGGAACACACTGCAGCTTATAAAAAGACACTTCTGGTATGACACAGATTACTGTGTTCCTTTAAAAATCACAGATAGATTATATATGTAGATTTTATTTATAAAATATTTGATGTTAATTCAAGTTCTTTCTGATAAAATGCTTAAATAAGACAGCACACTGATTGCAAAAAAGTAAAGTATATAATAAAAAGAAGGAACTAGAATAACAATGTCCTTATATATAATAGATATATAAGGGATGCTGTTTTTTTCAAACAACAGAGTGCATATGGATTATAACTGAAGTTTGGAGTTCATGTAAATAGTAAAATGGCATAAGATAGTACAAGCAAGGATAGAAAGAGATAAGGACAAATATACATGTATATAGTTAGTAGATTGTTATATAAATAATTTTGTGCACTGTAAATAAAATAAATAATATGCAACTTCTTAACCTTTCTAATAAATGTGAAAATAGCATCTGATAACCTTGTTACTGTAGTCTGAGGAACAAGAAGAGGGGTACAAGAGAAGACAGGCACAGTGATAACAAATCTGGTTTATTTAAAGTGAAACTGGACCTATGTAGCCTTCTCTTTTTTTCTTAATAATGTATAGAAGGTATTTCTAATTCCTTCAGTATGCAAACTGGTACTAAACAAGGTTGTCCACTATCTCCACTACTTTTTGCACATTTAATGGAACCTTTTTGCTAACTTTATTAGGTCAAACAAAAATATTTATGGTATAACAATAGAATATGATTTGGAATTAAAGATTCAACTGTTTGCAGATGACATTCTACTTACAATAGGAAATACAGGAAAAAATCATTAGAACATATAATTAGTTATATGAGACAATTTGAAACTATTTCAAACTTTGAATTTAGTCATAATAAAATTAGTACATTATTAATCAATAAGAAATTAAAAATTTGTATAAATCATTCTGATTTCAATTGGAATAACACTGAAATTAAATATTTTGGTATCATCATTACGTCTAATAGTAAGGAAATAATACAAGTGAATTTTCAACAGGTATAAATGTATAAAGTAGCTTCAACTATGTAAATTTCAGAATTCAGGCATATACCAGTTTTCTAATGATTTATGGTGGTACTTATTATTGCAGATGATTTGTAGAATAATTCAGTTTTAAAATGGATGGTATTTTTATGCCTTTACTAATGTTTACTTTTAAGAAGGCAGTCATCAGATCACTAATTGCTATTGGCTACTTTTACTGCCTACATCAATATTTATATCTCCAAAATGGCTTAACATAGTTATTTAGAAGTTTGATTTTTTTTTTTTCGTCTGTTTTAAGGCCTGCAGTAAAGTGAAACTTCACAATTACCATTTTCATAGATGTTACATTGTTTATCTAAAGATAAGCAATAGATGCACTTTTATTTTAAGTCTGAATGTTTTGCAAATGTTGCAGTTTACCAGTTTCTGATGGTCATTTTGCCTGCACCTAGTCCTGCTTTATAATGGCAATTATCTTGTTTCTAGATATTTTAATAACATTTTCAAGGCAAGATCCCCTGGATAGGTGTCTCTCATGATATACTGCATAATAGCTCTTTAGTTGAGCAAATTAGCTAGTAATAAATGTATGCATATAATGTCCTTTAGAATAAGTAAAATAAACATGCTTTGCTGTAACAAGTAAATGACAAAAATGCCACCTTTTAGAAAACAGAGTGAGATGTTTTTCTGATTTCACTGTAATTCATGAATATTATGATTCAGCTATCTGCTGCCTCTTTCATCCTGAAAAAGGTTTGTGTAACTTTGTTGTAGCAAAACTAAATGAATGAATGAATGAATGAATGAATGAATGAATGAAGTAAAATAAAAAAAAAAATAGCTTCCAAAAAGTAACATGGACTGGGTAGGTCTACTAGTGGTATCGATCATATAGCATAACATCCCTAATAAGCTAATGACCCTTTTGTGATTACCTTAAATAAGTGCAATCAAAACTGAGTAACATATCTTGAATGCAAATAGCATTAAAAAAAAAAAAAAAAAGAATAACAGAAGTGCTCCTTTAGTACCTCATTTCCTACTGTTAATACATGCAAACTCCATTTTGCGCTCAAGAGGAATGATTCCTCAGTTGACTGGTAATTTGACCTTCAAAGGAAAAGGCCATCAGTTACACACCAGTGATTATGCATGCAGAGGTTGATCACTAATGTCTTTATTTTTCATATCAATGAAATCTTCCAAAATTTCTTAGCATATTGCCTAGAAATATATATCATGACAATCAGCAAAAAAAAATGTGCTTAATGATTTTGTATTAAAATAAAATGTTCAGAATATCTATATTATAATCCAATCCACACAGAGTGTGAATCCGTCATTGTGCAGAAGTCATGAAGACATAGCTCAACAGACAGTTCAGATTACCGGTAAGACAATTGTCACAACACACCCAGCAGACAGAATATGAGGCAGTACTTTATGAAGAGAAATACAGGAGCATTAGAAACAGCAGAAGTTCACTGATATAGAGCGTAAAGAAATAGCCTTGCATGCACACTGTCCATGGTTCTGATTTTCAGATTGATTATATTTTATTGAAATAATGTAGACATATTTGACAACATGTCCACTGTGGTTTTATCTTTATGTATTTCTTTTTGCCTGAATTATTTACTTTATTATTTTTTTTTAATATGGAGTTTTGCAAGTGCCATGGAAATTCCTCCTGGATGCTTTGGCTTGTAGTCTTGTTCCTCATACTGTATTTATTCATTTATTTACTCATTTATTTACACTGCCTTTATGTAGTTATTCTCTTAGTTCTATCTCATATGCATTTCCCTACTTATGTAATTCCATCTTGTTCTGATGTTGGGTTGCCTATAATCTGATGTTTAAAGGAGTAAGTATTTCAACAGCTTCTGCAAAATGAGTTTAGATTCACTTCTTGCAAATTTAGTCATAACACTGGTATTCAAAATGTACATAATGTTATCTTGATATAAAGTTTGTTGGTGAATATGAGTGTAAACTGAAAAGGGAGCATAAATGTAGTGACAGAAAAATATCCTGTTCATTAAATATATATATATATATATATATATATATATATATATATATATATATATGTATATGCTTTTTACTTCTGATGTGATACATCAAGAAAGATATATTCATGACATGTTTCATATGTGCATTTGAATGTTAAATAAGTATAAGGTGGTATATCAGATTGCAATAGCAAAAGCTTGTAAAACATTACACTTGCTATATTCATACAAAACGTATGCCTGTCCTCCAATGAGATATTTAAAAAAACATTTAATTGAAACATGAATACATGAGAACAAGATTCACTTAAAAATGTCACTCTATCTTTATGAATTTTAGTGGTGTAGTTCACTGATGAATTTTCCAGACCAAACTACACTTCCCTACTCAGCATCTGGGGTTTTGCTCTTGGCACATTACTCGTGACAAAGGTGCTGTCTATTCTGATAGAATATATACTTATTCTTTAATTCATTTCCAGTTTACTGATAACTCACTAAACTATATATTCTAGTCATATGTTGTGCTGATCACTTTGAGACATCATCATATAGCAACACTAAAGTGAAAGTGAGCGTAGCATAACGTGCTACACCATCACACTGAGATGATTACAGTTTCCTTTATTTGCTATCCTTTAAAACATTTCAAAATCTCATTGTCTGTTATTCTCATATGGTATGGCTTTTTGAGTATTTGTGTTGTTGAATATTTTGTTGAGTTATAAGGGAGTGGATTGTTCATGGGAAAGCATTATGGAAATGTACTGTTTTCTTAATGGTACTAAACAGACATTAAATGCCAAACCAGAATGGAACTCAACTCAGAAAACAGGCATATTCCAGTGCTTAGGGTATGGCTATTTAAACAGCCAATGAATGCAGATTCATATCTGTATAACAGTTTAACATGTTATAATAATTATCTGTAAATAAATTGTATTATTCAGTTGTAGTCTGCCTTTACATTCATAACCATAAGCAGGTCATGGACAAGGGGTGGGAGACTTTCCTGGATACAGGCTATTAGGTGGTATTATTGGCATGCGTTGATAGTATAGGAATTCAATATCAGTATAACAGCATATCTTTATGAAGCCAGAAGGATATCCTGGCTTCATAAACAAATGCTGGTACTGCATTTATAATCATGACTGAATTCCTGAACTGCTCACTCTGTAGTCATTTAACTGTAGCAACCAACAGCTAAGTATAGTTTCAGAGAACAGAAAAAGTATTTTTCTCCTCGGCATGGAAATAATGGAGTAACATATGACCCAGGCATAGGTCTGTTTACATTGTACTTTTATCCATCTATCCATGCATCCAACCACAACCCATTTTTTCCCATATTTGCACACATGTGGTCAGGGTGTGACATCAGCAGTAGTGCCTCTGGGTGGCTAGGCCTGCCATGTTAGTTCTTCCACACACTCACACCTGTGACCAGCCTTCATATATTGCCTTAAGGTCCCATCTCTGTACTCAGTCTCCTGCAATCCAACAGGTTACTGAGAGGCAATCTAAGCCTATCATGTAAGGCATCCTCAGATCTAGCTCTGACATATCTCTTGCACATCCGCAAGACAAACAGCACTATAAACAGTAGATTCAAGAACAGAACTTTGCCTGCAACATGAATTTAACCTGCTGGAGAGACTGATGTGTGCCTCAAAGGGTCACCCAACTATGGAATAAGCTTCATATCTAAGTGAAGCAGAGTTCATCGCTGACCCTTTCAAATGGGACATTGATCTTTGGCTGGGGAATCACAAATTCACCCCTGGTCTAGCCCTCATGTCTCTGATGGACAGAGTCAACAGTGAGTAAAAACTAACACCCCCTATATAACACTTAGCTGCACCTTTACTAACATACTCCACCATATATGCCTCCAAGAATCTCTGAGACAAACCTGGTTTGGGTTTCATGGTTAGGCTTGTAAAGACTCTAATGGTTGTTAGCCTAGTGTGAAATTATAGACAAAAACAAAAGAGATTGCAAAAAGAAGGACATTTCCTTTTATGATCCAAAAGCCTGGCATTAGATTCAGTACAAATCTGTCTGATTAACATCAGAAAGGGATTCTCTAAAGCAAGGTATATGGTTCAGATTAGGAGAAGGGGCATGATTAGAGTTAGGGTTACCATGCACAGGCAACAACAGTCAGGGGAGGCTGTGACCCCCATGCAGTTCCTTATTAAAGTATGGTAACCTTAATCCTAACCTTGCCCTTGCCTTTTACCCCAGCTCTTTACCTCGCCTTGGAAAAACCCTCTCAATAACATTGCCACTACACAAGACACTCAGACATACAACACCTACAGCATCACACACACACACACACACACACACACACACACACACACACACACACACACACACACACACACACACACACACAAAATCATTAAATACATCCCCTTTCTTAACCCTTATTTTAACCCTAACCAATAAATACTTGCACACATTCCAAACCCATCAAAAACACCATCAAAATCACACTGCATTAAATCTATTCTTTAGTCTAGCTTTTAAATTATCCCACAAGCACACACCACACTTCATCTACCTAATGCCAAAAGCTTTGGTTGTTTATCCGAAAGGTTTCAGTATTGCACCGAAACTATATCTGCATACCACAATCTAGCTTCCTCCTTTTGACACTGATAATGCTCAAGTAAACCCCCACCAATCCTGGATTTAAATAAATTGCCATACACCATACTAAAGAATATACATACTTCAAAATCAGACATTTTATCGTTCAACATTCCTTTCCTTTTCTCACTTTTCATTCAGCACAATTACCGTTTGATGACCATTGCTCAACAAATGTTAGCGATCCATATGAACATGCCAAAATGATGGAAAGTATCACTTGCAAGGATACATTGTTGTTTTGCTCTTATGCTATTAAAATAGAAATATATTTATGACTTTGTGATACATTTTTACCTTATATGAAAAAAGTTAAGTGTTTATGTTTATAGAGAACTGAATGAAAAGACACTTTGCTGTTGTGGCACTCTGAGATGTTAATAATAAATTCATTGCTTTAAAACTTGGATCTGGGCATCATTGTGTTCCTAAAGTATCACAAGTATGAGTTTTGTATCATTTTATATGCAGACTATCTATTAAAATAAGATCCCTTTGATGGGCTACACCTTCTTTGAATAAGAAGTCACATAAATTATCCACAGATACACGATATGATGGTTATTTTATCACACACTGCAGTCTTCACACTGCCCCTGAAAACCATCAGTGAATGTTTAGATGTGATCATGTGATAGCAATGGACAGGGATATTGTCATGCACCTTTACCATATGGTGATGTCTTACTACAGTAAAAACAATCAGCTATGATAATCTTTTTTTAGAATGGTGGCTGTTGACAAACACATCACACCTCCCTGACAAGATGACTTAACAAATAATTTTTTAAATTCGATCATTTTTCACTTTCTTTCTTTCAAATATTTTTTGCCCTTTGGATGATTAACTTTGAACAACATGAAAACAGTAATAGCCGTACTCATATATGTTGAAGTTTCAAGTCCACCTATCCATAACCTCATTGTCATAATGGAGTCTGGGTGACACTTAGAGCAGATATTCATACTGCCAGGTGGCTAGCTTTGCCACAGTTATTGTTCTGTACAATACATGTGCACAAACACTCACTCCTACATCTAGTTTAATGTGTTCAATCCACCAACTGCATGTCTTTTGAATGTGTGAGGAAACTGTGACACACAGAGGAAACCCATGTGAACAGAGGGAGGATATGCAGACTTCACACAAAAGGCACCCTAGCAAAATTTTGAACAGGGGACCACCCTTGATGTGACATGACAATGCTGTGCATTGCACCACTGTGCCACCCATTCATAGCAAACACATAATTTTCCTCTTCTTGGATAGCCAAAACAATATTCAAATATTGTCCTACACACTTCCAGTGATAAAAATGATCATAGTCTGAGTCTGGTTGTTATACTTCTGATGATTCACTGAAATCAATGGAACACAGTAATGTATTTTACCTTTTTTTCTCTAAGACACATAGCTATCCTCCCAAACAGCTGTATCAGTGATTGTTAACAGATTTTAAATAATTCCAAACTAGCCCAGAAGTTGAAAATGTTGAAACACAGGTGCCCAGTAGGAAGGTAGCTGGAATAAAGAAGCCAATAAAAGGGGAACATGAGTATATGTATTTATTCATTGACTTTTTATGTATTTTATTTATATTTATCCACATGTTCTTATCTTTACATTTTGTGCATGTGGTTTTTAAACAGAGTTTTTCTGACTTCAGCAATTATCTAAGGGAAAAATGTAACCATAATAATTAATTGATTGCTGAGTGCTGAATTAACTTTGAGTGGTAGTATTGGTTGTTTTAGTAATGAATTAAAGTATTTAAGTGCTGTTGCTGTTTGAATGAACTGTCTGATGAAGCAATGGTTACCATTGCGAAAGCGCTCACCATTCTGTATTAAAAAAGAAGATTTTACTTTGTCGTGGTTACCTAATGACCAGGGGATAAGCATGGTGAAATCAGTGCTGACAAGGCAGAGAAAGTTCTCTAATACTAAGATAGACTTTCTCTGTATGTTACTAGAATTGGTACTAGAGTATAACAAATTTATGTTCAATGGCATATGTTATAAGCAGTTGTCAGGGGTTGCCATGGGCACAAGTTGTGCCAACACATATGCAAACCTGGTTATGGTTAACTGGGAATATGAACATCTGTTAGGTAATCCCCAAATAGCCTTTTATAGGTGTTTTGTAGATGATCTTTTTATTTTTTGGAAAGGTGATGGTGAACAACTTAAATCCCTGTATGCATACCTAAATACTACTCATGACTTTTTAAAGTTTACGATGAACTGTTCTGAGATGAGTTTAGACTTCCTGGATGTTACCATATACAGAGAAAATGACCAATTGTCTATGAAATTACATAGAAAACAATGCTACAGACCATCTTTTCTACATAGAAACAGTATGCATAACCCTAAGATTTTTCCCAACATAATCAGAGGTCAGGCAATAAGAAAATCTCGCTTATGTTGTCAGGAGGAAGTGTATAGAAATGAGTTAACTAAGCTAAGAACAGGTTTCATTAATAGGGGATATAGTGAACATGAAATTGATAACGTGCACCATAATGTACACAAAGAAAGGAAAGGTAAAGCTAAGCCCTACTACTCAGGTAGAGCAGGTAGTGACAGGGTAGGTATCAGGAATAGTGTATTACCATACATTCCAATGGTTTTACCATATTCAAGGGATGTGAAAAGGTTTGAAACCATCATACGACAAAATTGTCATATGTTGTTAGTAGATGAGGATACTACCAACATAGTGGGTGGACAGCCACATTTTGCATTTAGAAATAAGAAAAATCTGAAACAGCAGCTTTGCTATCCAAGGATACCTACTCTGATGGATAGCACAGTGAATGGTACCCATAGATGTGGAAAATGTACACAGTGCATTTATATAGATGAATCAAGGTTTTTTTAAGCACCCTGAAACAGGGCATCTATGGGAGCTAAGGAATTCTGCTGATTTCAATATTAAGAATGTAGTGTATGTAGCTCACTGCACAACGTTTCCATTTCTGTGTTGGCAAAACTAACCGTCACCTTAGGGAAAGGATAAGGGATCACCTTTACTGAACTAGAAAAGGGCAACTGTATAGTGCTTTGGCTAAGCATACATTGGATAAGGGGGATGACCATATATTTTTGTTTCAGGTTTTACACATCCAGAATGTCAGCAATAGGATGGGGGACATAGTCAATACTACTGAAAATATGGAAGTAAAATGGATTTTGCATTTAGGAGCACACAGAGGTTTGAGTTTAAATGATAGTGTTCCATTGAAACCAGTGCTAAAATCTAGAAGGATAAAATAAAATAAAAAATAATAATACTATTTTAACAAGAGAAGACTACATAAACACATGCATAGCTTTGGGTCAATATGACAGTGTTTCTTGACCTGTTTATAGCATAGATATAATTAAAGGCAAGCATTTGTTGAGATGTATGTATTAAAGCATATGTATTTTCTAGGTGGACAACATGTGCATTTATTAGGCAGAATATATGTATTAAGTTGTTGAGTGTGTACTGCTTATACTTTTATATATATTTTTCTATATATTTTTATGCTTATACCCATGCAAATAAGTAGATACTAAATGGGGAACATGGGTATATGTATTTATTCATTGACTTTTTATGTATTTTATTTATATTTATCCACATGTTCTTGTCTTTACATTTTGTGCATGTGGTTTTTAAACCGAGTTTTTCTGACTTCAGCAATTATCTAAGGGCAAAACATAACCATAGTAATTAATTGATTTCTGAGTGCTGAATTAACTTTGAGTGGTAGGACTGGTTGTTTTAGTAATGAATTCAAGTATTTAAGTGCTGTTGCTGTTTGAATGAACTGTTTGATAAAGCAATGATTACCACTGCGAAAGGGCTCATCCTTTTGCATTAAAAAGATTTTACTTTGTTGTGATTCAACTTCTTTATTCCAGCTACCTTCCTACTGGGCACCTGTGTTTCAAGATTTTAAATAACACTCATTTGCTTTTATACAATCAACCACTGACCTTCCATCTCTAACTTTATAACTCCAAGTTCCAGTGTTCAATTATTAGCAAAGTGATAAATAATGGTCTCAATAAGGTTTCTCAATTTGCTGTTCTCATGCAGATATTTGCCCTTCCCTTTTACAGTAATTAAAAAAAAGAAGAAAAACAAAATCATATCAGTTAATTCTCTCAGCAGCATGCACATCCACAACTGATCAGAAATAAGTACGGTATCCATCTAGTATTTTTAATTGCCTGTAAGAAAAAAATATCCATGAAGGTTGGGGCTTCAACTTTTCTCAGCAAGTCAGAGTCAAATGATTTGATAAACATTGAGATCAACTGCTTAGTGCACCTGTTGTGATGTGTGTGTGTGTGTGTGTGTGTGTGTGTGTGTGTGTGTGTGTGTGTGTGTGTGTGTGTGTGTGTTTGCGTGTGAGAGAGAGAAAGAGAGAGAGAAAGAGAGAAGGAAGTGAAATGCATGATTTTGGGTAGCATCTATTCTCTCTTCCTGGGTAATTTGCATTAATTTTGAATGTAAGCAATAGGATAAGTTTTATACTTATATGCAATTGCTGAGATAACTTGTAACTATTGTTGCAAGCATATGATTCCATTTTTCAACTGTGGAGGTAGAATTTATTCTGGATTTCAGCTGACAATGAACAGTTTCTGATAACTTAAAGGTAATTTCAAATTGTAAACACCATTTGGGTTTTGCTAATTTGGAAACTGATATAACTTAATTAGTCTGCATACTGTTTACTCTGTAAGAGTACAATGTACCTGCTGCTTTGTTTGAATATTTGGTATGTTGCAGATGTGTCCCCTACCATGCTATGCCTCCCTTTGCATTTCCTCCTGCTAGATAGCAATTCTAAATTAAAACTGCATGTGCTGTGCTTTGTTAAAAGGAAAAAAATACACCTGTTTTGCCTTATTTTCACACTAATTATGTTTTAGCTCTTATTTGTATCTTACAATTCTACAAGCTTGAATTGCTTCCCAAGCTTTTCATTTTTTTTTTTGTAATTGCATTCTAAAATAATTTGTATTGCAAAATAAAATGATCAATCTAAATTGTATTTCTATCAGAAGAAACCAAGCAGCTGGCACTGGCCCTTTGATGCATTGGTAAGGTATTACCATACCTACCAAACCTTATTTCGGTTATCAGCATGGGTGTGAAGGCCAGTAACTGAACAACTTGATGAAGATTTTACAACTGCTCTACTTTTGTGTGGACACGTGGCAGAATCACTTTACTATGGCCTGAGAATAAGCTACAAACTTGCACATTTATAACGAAGTCAACTGCATTAATCCTTACAGTTCGTAGTTTTATATAGACATGTGTTCAGACCAAAGTCATGTTAGAAGACAGATTCCACATTCATAGATTATACTAATTGGCCAAACCAAGAATCTAGTGACAACTTAAAAGATTTAAAAGAGTGATATTTAAGTATCTGAATCGGGACTGTATTCCATAAATGAGCAATGCTGTAGAAGTGAATTTGAAATATCTTTTAGTTCTGCAAGAATAAAGATGGCAACAAAGATTGCTCATGCAGTCATTCAGAAAGAGTTAACACCAAACACAGCAATATTCTTAAAACTCCCCATTGACTAAAGCTTTGTAACCGATGCTTAATCAGCCTATTATAAAATGTTACTGAATGCCCCTTTTAGGTTAAATTGCCTTTACCTTAGTTACTCCATTGTAAACATGTGTATGCCTCTAGAATAAGATGATGTACAAAACGTTTGTCTGCTCTCAACCTTATGAGAGACTCCCCAAGAACTGTTGTCTTATGAACTTGTCATTACTCACACTGCCCTAGAGAAAAGAAATATGAGAGATGAAATTTGCAGAAGTATCAGCTAGGATTACTAAAATGAAAATCTTCTCAGTTTTCATTATATTGAATGAGTCAGTAAACCACATGTTATAATGATGAATTTAACAGATCCATAAACAGTTTTGGCAGCCACAGGCAATCTTTAATTTTCCACACTTCCCTATCCTGAGTAGGCCATTATATTTAAAAAAAAAAAACAAAAAAACTTCTCCATCATTCTAGTGTCTTTTTAAAGAAAAGTTTTGCTCTGTTATCATTCTAAGATAAGCTTACTGCAAGGTATTATTTGCGATTACAGCACAAAAATATTAATTGTGTACATTGGTTCTGTGGGACTATGGGGGTGGGGGGGGGGGCTTGCCTTCTGTGAAACATAACATACCTCTCTGGTTTTCCTAAAGTTTGTTTATTTTCAATGGCCTGGCACTCAAACATGCTGTTGATCTAATGACATGGTTAAAGCTGGGTAACCTTGAAACAATTTTAATATCCTATATCAGTATTTTCATTAACTCAAAAGGCAAGACAATGCCTAAATAATTACAGGACGAGTTTTCATTGAAACAGACCGCAGGACAAATAGCATCTTGCTGGAACAGGCAAATATTTTTTGCCTTATACTAATATACCAACATATACGACTTTCTTAAATGGTACCTGCTCAAATCCCGTGACAGTATCAGCTCCCTACTTACTTCCACTGCCTTGTCACCCCATGTTCCACTGTCTCACATAATTGAGTGCCCCCTTCTCAGACAGTGGCTCCAGTGGTGAAAGCTGTAATCTTGTCATACTGTAGCTAGAGATCCTTAAGCAGATATAGTCTAGGTTTCCTGAATATGGTCTGTTGGTACTCCTTACAGACTGACTAGTTGTGGAAATCCATATATGGCATGTAGCTAGGAAACAAGATGCTGGCATGAGGCAGTACTGTCAAAATTGTGTCATATGATGGCTCTTCACCTGAAGATTCATTGCCAGACTGCATTAACTGCAGTTCTGGAAACTGAATTAGTTTGTCCTATTTTGATATATATAGTAGGTAGCACTAATCAACCGGAGAACCATAGCAGAGTTGCCTCATGCAAATGCATGTGAATAAACCATGGAATGTGTTTGTTAGTAGAATGCAGATTCATTCTCGTCGTTGAAATGCTATGTAATCTGTTGTAACATAGAATCAGTCAAAGTCTGATCAGTTATACTCTGGCCTCTCACTGTCATGTTGGTTAGCAGGAGCATGGTGAAAGCAGTTGCAAACTGGGTAAGCTGCAAAAACATCAGGGACTGACTCATCAGTCTAGAGGTCAGATTGCTTACTGGTTTGACAAAGACACAGAAAGGTGAATTCCAATCACCACCAGAATGATCAGGAATAGGGTGAAAGAACCAGACCTAGCAAAGACATTTAATACTTTCAGTCACTATCTGACTGTATATGATTGCATTGGGGTGGAAGTACTGTAATCCCATCAGATTTTCAACGTGCAATTCTACCAATGTGATGGCAAATCAGATATATTACCATTTTCTGATTGCTGACATCTATTTCTACATGTCATTAAAGAAACTTGGCATACCCTTAACAGATTGTGACTTGCAGATTGCAGTCAATCCCAAGGAGTAATTCAGAATTGCTTGCAGATTTCATTGTGTTTTACACCTGACTGAAAGTCCTAAAAGACGCATGGGAGCTTTGCTTATCCTTGCCACAGTCCTTGTATTTAACCCATATTTTTTTCTCTGCCTACATCTTCTTTACAGGATTGCTATAAACTGTTCTGTAAGGAAGTAACAGACACCCCTTGATTGTCCACATATTTCATCCATCTAACTCATAACAGTCATCCCTGATTCACTGGCAACACAAATATAATGCCTTGTACTTTGAGGACTCCAGCATCATTTACCATATTTAATCAAGGTCTTCAGCTTTATCACATGATCCATAATCTTGCGCTCTGCAGCTGTATCATCTAATACTAGTATCAGAAGCCACAGGAGTATTATAATATATTGCAATACGAAGTGTACTGAGTGACTGACTGTATGTATCAGACAAGCCAGGCAATAAACATTTTTCTTCAAGATGAATCCTGCAATTAGTCTTAATGCTTGTCATTTCTTGGGCGAGAGAAGCAGGATCCCCTTGACTTGGTCACTGAAATACAAACAAAGGACAAGAAAGTAATAAATGACAGATATGCTCAAAATAAAAATTCTCTTCTGACTTGAAATGAATTACAAGACATTCACCTGCTTTTTCAGAAAAGCCGATTGGCTTCTGATGATCAGAGATTATGTTCTGTATGACAGACATTTGTTAAATCCTAGGTGAAAAGTCACTTTAATATAAACAGATGGTTACATTTTTCATGTATGTCACACTTTCTCTTTCACAAAGCCCAAGGTCTTTCTCCAAATCTAATGACATAGAAAATATAACAGGAGAATTATAGCTTAGTACACATAGATTAGAATCACACAAATGGGTCTATGAAAAGCACCTTACATTTCTTGACACAGTAACTGCATTAATGCATTTGCTTCCCAGAATAAATTCAGTATCTAACTGGGCACAGATCATTTGGCTTCTGTATGAATTTTTATTTTGAAATTAAAATAATAATGCTAAACTTTGTGAAGACAGTGAATCTCCTGAAATTATTTTCTAATTGGATGCTGTAAGCAGTCACCTCATAGATGTACCCCTATCTAATTGACAACCACCAGTGTTGCAGAACTGGATAATTAACTAGGAATAATGAAACATGAACTTTTAATTGCATCAGCATGATTGCTTAACAATAGTGGCACATTACCAGAATTATGTGCATGTAAAACCTTTCTTATTAAAACAGACAGCAAGTACATTGCTCTTGGCTTATACAGGGCATACACGATTTATCTGAGAAACCCTCACTTTTCATATTGATTCTACAACTGAAAAATAATGAATTTCAGTTGCAACTCAGTTTTTGGCTACATTTACAGCCCCATAACTTCAATATGTAAAATTAGAAAGTTCAGAGTAACATCTGTAAGTCTGGATTTCCATACCTCTGAAGTAATGGTGTATGGAATGTTGCAGGAGATTAGTATTTGATCCCACTCTGTCCCCATATCTGTCCCCATATTTGTGGAAAGGCAGTTATATCCACATTCTTGATGTTTACATCTTAAAGTCCTTTTTTTAATAATGCTATTCAGTAACTGGAATATGCCAGGGAAGGCTTTGTTTTTATAATAAAACAATGCAATCCAACCATTTCCTTCTCATTCAGGGTCAATATAATAAAAAGCCATAAAGTTAAAAAGCATAATTTTCAAAATAATGGAAAAAACAACCATTAATCTGAGAAGCTGGGAGAATGAAAAAGGACATTTCATAGTAATAGGCAAAGATCTTCATTAGGCTGTGATTCTGCCTTGTTAACTTTATAACATAGGATCACAGCAGGTTATTAGGCTAATGGCCCTAGGGCCTTTACAAGCCTAGCCAAGTTAACCCTTGTTCCCAAGAGCATCCTGTACAGGTAGACTTTAAATCAGCACCTGTTACCCTTATCTAATAGGGACACAGGTGGAACCCCTAGGGCTAATTTACAGTTTTCCATCCAAACATCCAAATTACACTTAAATAGGGTCAATGAGGGCTCTGCTTAACATGGATTGGAAGTCTATTCCAGAGATGAGGTAAACTCTGAAAGATAAATCTGTCACTCCAGCATGTTCTACTGATATCACATACCAGGTTAAAGTCCCTTGAGCATGTGACATGTGCACTGTTTAACATGTGAATGTATAGAATTTCCATTAAGGCAGGGTCACATAACACCTTATATGCAAGCCACAGTCTCCCCTGAGAGTCTGTATGACACAGAGTAAAGAGTCATTGATTTCAGTCTGTCCACATATGACATGTGCTGGAGACCTTGAATTTTCTTTGTAAGAAATGTTTGCAGCCTCTCCAATTGCTGCAGGTGTTTAGGTACATACCAAAGGGAGCATTATACTCTTATTGTTAACCTGATGAGGGAAGAGTACAGGGGGGGTTATAACTTCCTTTCTCTGGAGGCAATGCCCTTACTTATGAGGTGAACAACATAGAATGCCCTTCCTACTGCTGTGCAGACATAGTGATCAAAGGTAAGGTTGCTATCAAGCTGTGTTCCCAGGTTTCTCACCAGTGATTGTGTGCTTAAGGTATAGCTATTTATGGAATAGTTTTCAGGGACATCACCTTTGCTGAAGGGGATGATCATGCCTTTTTTGCAGTGAGTGTTAAGTCCATGACTTTGCCACCAATCAATAGTTTGTGTAAGTTCTTCTTGCAGGATATTGACATCATTAGGAGACTGAATAACCACTGCTACTTTGCAGTCATCAGCAAACTTTATCCACCACATACCTTTAGTTTTTGCCTGTACTTTGGAGAAGTATATTCTGAACAGTAGGGGCCCCATAACAGACCCCTGTGGTACACCACTGGTCACTGGTCTGATGGAGATTGTAGAGTCTCCTATTTTGACTGTATGAGTTCTATTGGTGAGCCAGTTTGCAATCCACCTGACAATATATGGGCTGATACCCAGCAGGGTGAGTTTATCAATAATGTCTGAGTGGGGGATGGTATCAAAGGCCTTGGCTAAGTCCATGTAGGCTGTATAAACTAATTGTCCTTCATCAAGGGCTTTGGTGACTGTCTCAAAGAAGTCCAACAAGATTAACAGACACAATCTTCCTTTGATGAAGCCAAACTGGGTAGGGTCAAGTGTTTGTAGATTACCTATATCTTTGCTGATCAATACAATGATAATACACTTCATTGCCTTGCAGGTAAGGCTGATTAGACTTATGTGTCTATAGTTCCCAGGGTCCATGGATGCATCCCCTTTATGCAAAGGGATAACGGTAGCTGCTTCCCATTCAGCAGGGATGAAACCCATGCCAAGGATCTTCCTGTACAAGGTACTGGGGAGTCTTGCTAATTCCTGTTTTAACCCATTGATAACACAGTTTGAGATATTGTCTGGTCCCACTGAGGCTATGTTTTTATCCTTGAAGAGGGTGTTTAAGACTTGCTACTTGGAGATACTAGGTGGGGGATACTAGGTAGGGGACAGGTAGTAGGGATGCCTTGTGTTATATGTGGCGGGGTAAGGGAGTGAAGTTTTCACTGAACATGTCAGCCAGCAGGTTGGCTATATTCATGTGTTCTGTATGTGTAGTACCATTAACTACAAGTTCTTCACAAATCTGCAGTTTTCCTTTAAGGTTTTGGATATAGCTAAAGAATACCTTATGGTTTTCCTTAGCTGGGGATGCTAATTTTGATGCATAAGTAGCTTTAGAGGATTTTACAAGATGTCTTATTTGCCTGTTTAAGTTGAGTAGGGAGCGCTTCCAGGTCTGAGACTATAGCTTTCTACTCTTAGCAATTTCTTCCTTTTATTGTTTAGCCTGTTAATGGCTGATGTCCACCAGGTAGGTTCATTCTTCCTTGAGGATCTTGCTTTGGTCATATCAGATATGGCAGAGTTAATACAATTGTATAAATACTCATATAAAGATATAGTGTATATCCCAGCGTAGGTAATCTCTCCATCAGTGGGAGGTGGGGGGTGAAAAGCTGTTTATGCTATCACATAAGATGCTGTAATTGGCTTTGGTGAAGGTTTTTAGTCTAGTTGCTACTGGGGTGGGTGTGGTGTTAACACCAACGAGACTGATTTGTCATCAGACCTCATCAGGCAAAGCAGCACATTTGGGGTGGTACAAAGAGCACCAGATCCATAATGTTTGAGCTCCTTGTGGGAGTGTCAACCTGCTTGTCCAGGGAATTGGAGTTAACAAAGTCCAGGAACCTTTGAGTGAGAGTGTTAGTATATGTATAGTTAACCCTATCAATGAATGGGCAATTAAATTCACCCAAAACCAGGGTCATCAAAGCAGACAACCAAATAATATGATGTCTTTTCACCTTGGCCTGCAACTTTGCCAGAAAACTCCATACACAGGTTTACTCATCATGTCACCAGACCAGACATACAGTCCTGCATCCACTGAGCTCCAGCGACATCAGTACTGTCAAGTCAACTGGACACACCTTCTATTTGAGGTACAAGGAGAAGAGAACCCATGGGATGAACCAAGTGTGAAGGGTAATCCTCCCTCCTATCTGCAAAGCACCAACCATCTCCACAGTGCAAAGATCCTGAGGCAAAAGAGTGACTGGTGTGTTGAACAAGTCCAAACCAATAGACAAGCCGATTCCATCCTGCCTAAACCAAGCTGGATCTTTGTCCAGCATGTCCTTATGACTCTGTACAAGAAAATAATGGTTCAGG